>NW_024966847.1:0-2092 GCF_019238085.1 Lagopus leucura
GCAATGGGGTGACGGGGAGGTTGCAGAGTGATGGGTGATGGGGGGGGTGAAGGGGGGCAATGGGGTGACAATGGGGCAATGGAGGGCAATGGGGTGACAGGGAGGTCGCAGAGTGATGGGTGATGGGGGGGCGATGGGGGGCAATGGGGTGGCAATGGGGCAATGGAGGGCAATGGGGTGACAGGGAGGTCGCAGAGTGATGGGTGATGGGGGGGCGATGGGGGGCAATGGGGTGGCAATGGGGCAATGGAGGGCAATGAGGTGACAGGGAGGTCACAGAGTGATGGGTGATGGGGGGGGTGATGGGGGGCAATGGGGCGATGGGTGATGGGGGGCAATGGGGTGGCAGTGGGGTGATGCGGTTGCAGGGTGTTGGGGGGACGGGGTGATGGGGTGACGGGGTGCCCATGGGGTGCCACCATGCCGGGCGAGGCGCTGCCCAGCCCCATACCTGAGGAGTGTGCGGCCTCAAAGCCCTTCTTCTGCACGGAGCCGTCGGACACGAAGCGCACAAACATGGAGCTGCCGGAGCTCAGCACGGCCGGCGGCGCCACAGAGCCGCAGAAGCGGCCGATGAGTGGAGCTGCGGCGTCCGGGCCGTCGTGCACAGCAACGTGGTCATAACTGCAGTCAGCGTGAGGCTCCACGTCCAGCTCTGAGAACGTCTGAGGGATGGGGGGACGGGGAAAGGGATGGGGATGGGATGTGTGGGATGGGGGGGTTATGGGACGGGATGCAGGATGGGGCAGGGGATGGGATGGGATGAGAGACATGGGGACATGTGGGGTTATGGGGTGGGATGTGGGGACATGGGGTGGGACAGGGGATGGGACATGTGGGAACACATGGGGGGTTATGGGATGGGATGCAGGATGGGACAGAGGATGGGATGGGATGAGAGATGTGGGGACATGCAGGGGTATGGGATGGGACGTGGATGGGACATGTGGGACATGGGGGTATGGGATGGGGCAGGGGATGGGAGATATGGGGATATGGGATGGGATGGGGGAAGGGAAAGGGGATGGGACATGTGGGACATGGGGTGGAACAGGGGATGGGATGGGATGAGAGACATGGGGACATGCAGGGGTATGGGATGGGACGTGGATGGGACATGTGGGATGTGGGGGTATGGGATGGGGCAGGGGATGGGAGATATGGGGACATGGGACGGGACAGGGGAAGGGAGGTGTGAGAACGCATGAGAAAATGGGGTGCGATTGGTGAGGTTATGGGATGGGACACATGGGGACATGCGGCGCCATAGGGTGGAAAACAGGCAGTGCTGTGCAGTGCCACATGGTGCCATGGATGGACACATCTGTGCCATGCAGTGCCATGCAGTGCCACGCAGTGCCATGTAATGCCATGCAGTGCCACGCAGTGCCACGCAGCACCATGCAGTGCCATGTAATGCCATGCAGTGCTGTGCAGCAGCACACAGTGCTGTTCAGTGCCATGTAATGCCACGCAGTGCCACGCAGTGCCATGCAGTGCCATGTAATGCCGCACAGAGCCATGCATTGCCACGCATTGCCACACGGTGCCATGCAGCGCCACGCAGAGCCATGCAGTGCCATGCATTGACACACGGTGCCAAGCATTACCACATGGTGCCATGCAATGCCACGCAGTGCCATGCAGAGCCACGTGGTGCCATGCAATGCCACGCAATGCCACGCAATGCCACGCAATGCCATGCAATGCCACACAATGCCACGCAATGCCACGCAGCACCACGCAGTGCCACACAATGCCACGCAATGCCATGCAGTGCCACGCAATGCCACGCAATGCCATGCAATGCCACACAATGCCATGCAATGCCACACAATGCCACACAATGCCACACAATGCCACGCAATGCCACGCAGCACCATGCAGCACCACGCAATGCCACGCAATGCCATGCAATGCCACGCAGCACCACGCAGTGCCACGCATTGACCCAGGTGCCACCCGGTGCCCCCATACCAGCTGCACGCGGTGCCCCGGCGCGGTGCCGATGCTCCACTCGCACTCCTTCCTGCTGGGGTAGCGGCTCGGCCAGTTGGGGCTGCGGATGGCGCCCAGTGCTGCCGTCACTTTG
>NW_024966848.1:0-2780 GCF_019238085.1 Lagopus leucura
CAATCATTTTATCACTTCATA
The DNA here is from genome assembly GCF_019238085.1 of Lagopus leucura. Classification (NCBI taxonomy): domain Eukaryota; kingdom Metazoa; phylum Chordata; class Aves; order Galliformes; family Phasianidae; genus Lagopus; species Lagopus leucura. The sequence continues at coordinate 22 of NW_024966848.1, forward strand.
GTTATGCTGTGTATTGCTGCAGTTGTTGAAAAAAAGGACTGATTACTAAGGAATACTCCAAAATATTCCAGCACTTAAAGTATGAGACTTCACCAAGCACTGCTAGAAAACTGGGCTTTGTAATTCTCTGGTTCATCCAATTTGCACGTGTAGGACAGATTTGGGTTTTGCTAAACTGCATGAATGAGGGAATATTTTACTCCATACACAACTGTGTGTTTCACAGTTTAGATGTGCTAATAGTGCTATTCCCCTGGGCTGGGGCCTGTCCTCTTCTATATTCTTATTGATGACCTGGATGAGGGCATTGAGTGCACACTCAGGAAGTTTGTGAATGGCACCAAGTTGGCTGGAAGGGTCTATCTGCCTGGGGGTAGAGAGGCCCTCCAGAGGGATCTGGACAGGCTGGAGAGCTGGGCTGAACCCAATTGGATGAGGTTCAACAAGACCAAATGCCAGAATCACCGACCCTGGAGGTGTTCAAGGAACGGTTGCATTTTGTGTTGAAGTACATGGTTTAGTGAGTACTATTGCTGATAGGTGGACGGTTGGATTGGATGATCTTGAAGGTCTTTTCCAACCTCGGTGATTCTGTGATTTTGTGATTCCTGCACTTCGGCCACAAAAGCCCCAGGCTTGGGGTGGAGTGGCTGGAAGACTGTGTAGAGGAAAAAGACCTGGGAAAAAACACTGAAGCCCAGGAGCGGGTTCAAAGAAGGGCAACAAAGAAGGTGAGGGGTCTGGAGCACAGGCCTGATGAGGAGTGGCTGAAGGAGCATAGATTGTTCAGTCTGGAGAAGAGGAGGCTCAGGAGAGACCTCATTGCTCTCTATAGCTACCTGAAGGCAGGTTGCAGTTAGCGGGGGTCAGCTTTTTCTTTCGTGTAGCTGGTGATAGAACTAGAGGGAATGGCTGAAAGCTGCACCAGAGATTCAGGCTGGATGTTAGGAAATACTGCTTCTCTGTAAGAGTGGTCAGGCACTGGAATGGGCTGTTCAGAAAGGTGATGGAGTCACTGACCCTGCAGTCATTCATGGAATGTTTCAAGGATTTTGTGTTGAGGGACATGGTTTAGTGAGAACTACTGGTGACAGGTGGATGGTTGGAGTGGATGATCTTGTAGGTCTTTTCCAACTTTGGTGTTTGTGTGCTTCTGTGATACTGTGAAAGCAGTTCTGTGAGCAAGATTTATTGATGTTAGATTTGAATTTGCAGCTCACCTTCTTTGTATTGGTCATTTGGTGTTTCCAGACCTGCTTAAATTTGATTGCAGTTATGTGTTTATTTTCCAGGTGTTTGGATAGACATTGGATAGACTGAAGTTGCTATCCATATTTTTGCCATTAATAATAATAAGAATTGAAATTGTGAAACCCTGATTATTTTGATTTATTTTCTGTTCAAGTGAAACCCCCGTTGAAATCAAAGATTTGACTAAGGTTTCAATATTTTTCTATTTTAATCATCCACACCTGCACTCTTTCTTACCACACATTCCATTTTTTTTACTTCATAACCTTCATTATTTTAATATTAAGCTTTAACATGCACGCTTTTTTCTAACTCCTAGCTTGCTTAGTTTATAATTAGGAAAAAAATCATGCTGAACAAACAGAAAATGTGCTTATATTGTCGTTTGGAGAAACTGATAGATCCTAAGCCTTTTCACACGTACTGTTCTCATTAATTCTTAAAATTTGGAAAAAAATATATAGAAGCCTTGTAATGACAACATATTCTCACGGCAACTGGGCTTATTAGCATCTTAGTGGATATTCTTTTTCATGTATTTTGTTATTTTATTTGCCTGAAGTATGCCAGCCATTTGAATCTCAGAGGCCATGCAATAACCTACAGCTACCATCTAAACTATCACAAACTGCTGGTCTGAATACTGACTGTTCAACAGTGTTAAGCTCAAGGAGCAGATCAATGCAAAGAATAGATTACTTTGTATTATACTTAGTTATGTCAATATGTTATATCTAGCATGCACTGTGCACTGCTGTAACTTTCTGAAATATCTGTAACATTCCAGTTCTTTACAGTGACTTTGGAGTCTTATTACATATAGTGAGCAAATATTATCAAGAAAATTCCCCAAATATCTCTTCTGCATTCACCTGTCAAGCTTTTGCTTGCTATCAAAAAATCACATGGAATGTTAATAAAGGATGTTATGTGCTGAAACGTATAAGTTGTTTCCTTCCATGTAACAGACGTGCACACTGACAACTGATTCCTGAGAAGACTATTGACAATAAAATAAGTATTTCAGTGAAATAAAACCCAATGCGTGTTCAAGGTTTATAGACATTCTATTAGATATAATTCCATATAAAAATGAATTCACACTGTTAAATTTTCAGACGCAGGAAAAAAATAACTGAATGTTTGTGGAGATTTTAACTGGTAGCAAAATACAGGTAGAAGCCCAAAAATTACTTCCCAAGCAATTCCACATTATCTTCAAATCCCTTACAATCTTTCATTCTTATTCTTTAAAAGACAAGTAGTACATTTTTCAGTCAAAATAACTTCATTGGTTAGGTATTGTTAAACTCATATTCAGTGCACTGAAATGTTACAGTCTGCAATAACTTAAAACAGAACACTATTTTAACGGTATCTAAATGACATTATTGTAAGAAAAAAAAAAATTAGTCAAATTGTTGCTCCACCATCAGGGTTTAGGTAATAATAAAATAATAAAAATAAAACTTAACTTCTTACTTTGGCCTCTACCATCTGAAGAAAAT
>NW_024966849.1:0-1596 GCF_019238085.1 Lagopus leucura
GTGGAATATTGCTTCCTTACGCAACTGGTTGGAGAGCCTACCAGGGGCGGTGCCCTGCTGGACCAGGTCTTCGCTAACAGAGAAGGACTGGTGGAAGAAGTGAAGGTTGGAGACTGCATTGGGCAGAATGACCACAGAATTGTAGAATTCTCCGTTCTTGGGGATGTCGAAAGCGTGGCCAGCATAACTACCTTCTTGACCTTCCGTAGGGCAGACTTTGACCTGTTCAGGGAGCTTGTAGCGCGGGTCCCTTGGGAGTCGCTTCTCAAGGGTAAAGGGGCCGAGGAAGCCTGCATGCTCTTCAAGAACAAAATCTTAAAAGCACAAGAACAGGCTGTTCGTGAGTGCCCTAAGGTGAGCCGCAGGACAAGATGATCGGTGTGGATGAGCCTGGAATTACTGTTGAGACTCGAGGAGAAGAAGTGAGTCTACATCCTCTGGAAGAAGGCACAGGCTGCTTGGGGCGATGACAAAGAAGTAGCTGCAGCATGCAGGGAGGAAGTTAGGAAGGCGAAAGCACAACTTGAGCTCAGGTTGGGCTCTGCAGTATAAGACAATAAAAAAATCCTTCTACAAATATATCAACGGGAAAAGAAGAAAGAAAGGTAATTGTCATCCTCTACTTGATGCAGCAGGGAATGCGGTCACCAAAGCCAAGGAGAAGACGGAGGTCCTCCATGCCTTCGTTACATCTGCCTTTAACAGCCAGATCAGTTAGCCTCCGGGCTTTTTATGCCCCGATCTGGAAGTCTGGGACACTGCACAGAACACAGCAATTCCGGTGGAGACGGTCAGAGAGCTCCTCCTCCATCTGCACTGCCACAAGTCCGTGGACCGGACGGGCTGCACCCTCGGGTGCTGAGGGAGCTGGCAGGGGTGATTGCTGAGCCCCTCTCAGCCATCTATCAATGGTCCTGGTTAATTGGTGAGGTCCCAGAGGATTGGAGTCTTGCTGATGTGCCTTCCATCTTCAAGAAGAGCCGTAAAGAGGATCCGGGGAGCTACAGGCCTGTCATCCTTACCTCAGTACCAGGGACGGTTATGGAGCAAATCATCTTGGATGAGATTGCACAGCATGTACGCAGTGTCCAGGGGACCAGGCCCAGGCAGCACGGGTTCGTGAAAGGCAGGTCGTGCTTGACCAACCTCCTCTCCTTCAATGAGTGGATGACTAGTCTGGTAGATGAGGGAAGGGCTGTTGATGTAGTCTTCCTAGACTTCAGCAAAACCTTTGACCATGGTCTCTCACAGTGTCCTTCTGCAGAAACTGGCTGCCTGTGGTCTGAACGCTTCTTTGGGTAAGGAACTGGCTCCAGGGCCGTGCCCAGCGGGTCGTGGTGAATGGAGTGAAGTCCAGCTGGCGACCCGTTTCTAGTGGTGTTCCCCAGGGGTTGGTAGTGGGGCCCATCCTGTTGATATCTTTATTGATGACCTAGATGAGGGGATTGAGCGTACCCTCAGTGAGTTTGCAGATGACACCACGCTGGGAGCAACAGAGCTGGTGAGGGGTCCGGAGCTCAAGTTCTACGAGGAGCAGCTGAGGGAGCTGGGATTGTTCAGTGTGGAGAAGAGGAGGCTCAGGGGAGACCTCGTTGC
>NW_024966850.1:0-16625 GCF_019238085.1 Lagopus leucura
CTGGATGAGCGCTGTGCTCCTTTGCAACCCAGGCCATTCTGTCATTCTATGATCAACACCCCTCCATTTCAAATGGGCAACGTTGGAAGTTTTGCACCACAAGCTCTCTGAGCTTCATCTGCTAATTGTTCCCAAAGCATGGGAGCCTGAGCCACCAGCCCGACTGATTGGAGAGCTGGCCTCATTAAATTCCCCCATTAACTCTGATAAATTGTTCACAAACAGGTCCATCACTCAGACATTTCCCTTTGGGCATCTGCCCCGCTAAACAAGATTTTGCTTCGCTGCCTGAATTCACTTAAAGGACTTAAGGCACATTAGTAAATCATTTATACTTCCTTTAAAAAACAGGAAATGAAATAAGGGATGCTCAGTGTGCTATTTAGCTGGAAATTGTTCAGCTCTTTATTATTTAATGAACTGCCTGGCTGCTAACAGAGGTCATTCCAGCAGCTCACACCCTGGCCCTACAGCTTCACCCGTCTGTGTGCGAGGTCCGTAAATTGAAACCTTAATGGGCAGCTGGAGAAGAGCAGCGTGCCCTGCTGGTATCATCTGAAACCCATCAGCGTAAGTAAGTGGTTCTTAATCAGCTTTCAAGCTTCAGGAGAAATAAGCTGAGGGCAGGAGGAGGCTGGTTTCCCCTGCACGCTGCTCTATGTGATGTTCTACCGTAGAGTCATGGGATGGTTGGGTTGGAAGGGGCCTTAAAGCCCACCCCATTCCAACCCCCTGCTGTGGGCTGGGTTCCAACACCTCCGGGGATGCGGCACCACAGTGCTGCAGTGGTTCCTCACCCATCGCACTGATGCTTCTCCAACAGATTTCCCTCCCCACATGCAGCACAGTCCCTATTACTCACCTTTTCCTTCCCCACAGGAGCCGCGCTCCTGTTGTTCCTAACCAGCAGCCCTAACACAAAGCTCTTTGTCCATTGTTCTTCACCCAAAGTTTGGGAAACACTGCATCACGGCCAGGTCTATAAATACATGGTAAAAATACTTTTCTCCACCCTGCCTTCTGGTAATGGAAAACGTCAGCCCTGGCCGTAGCTCCAGCAGGACTGACGCGCCACATCATTTGGAGACGATCCTGGAGGCTCCCTGTGGGGCACTGCTTGCTAATGCCAGGCTTGGGGGTGTTGAACCGACCCGTTTCCCTTCTTTTTAGTGGTGAACAAAGCAGCCAGCGATTCTCTGCACAAAGCATGGGATCCTTTGGGTTTCTCCTCCTGGCTTCCCTCCCACAGAGCTGCCCACGGTCGTGTCTACGCAACGCTGCAGATGGTGGGAGCAAAACTTCTGCAGAGCCAGAGGTGCCGTGCTGTAGGGCTCAGTCATCAGGTCAGGCTCCTCCAGGGGATGCTGTGAGCTCCGCTGGAAAAGATGCGGATGCGGCATCCAGGGACAGGATGGCTGTGGTGGGGGTGGGCCGGGGTCGGACTGGACGACCTTGGAGGTCCTTTCCAACCTTTTCTATGACTCTATGACTCTACAATTCAGTGATCATGCCCTCCTTCATTTAGCTGGAGCAGGCCGTGCCCTCCTTCAGTGCAGCCCTGCAAAGGCAGCCAGCAGCCGCAGGACTGCAGATCAGCAGCACGCTGCCCTTGTATCCATGAAGTCCTCGCTGGCTGCAGATGCATGGAAACATCCCCTCCTTTCATGCTATTACAGCTGAATGACAAAACCCCGGATAAAACGGCAGCCGAATCGACAGCCTGTGTATAATGAGGCCATCAAACACCAGACACTGAGGCTGGGTGACAGCAAGTTGGCCGTGCTGAGGCAATTTAACTGCCAGTGCAGCCTCTATAAACATGCAGCACCTACAGCCACTGCTGTCCTCGACTCAGGCACGCAGCCACCTTCCAGATGGATGCACTGCTTTAAAGATCTGAAACCCGTTGGCATAGAATCATAGGATGGCTTGGGTTGGAAGAGACTGTGTTGGTTATTTATGGGAGCCTGGGGATTTGGAGGCTGTAGGATTTTCCCTGTTTGAGGCATGAGAGGAGCAGCGTGCATCCCAACCCGACTGCAATACGGTGAATGAAAGTAAAGCTGCTGGTGGAAGATTCCAGACTGGGAGCAATAGCGTGCAAGGACTGAAAGGACCAAAAATCAGCAATATTTGCTTTGTCTGAGAGATGCTGAACTCTCTGCACTTCACAGAGCCGTCTGTCCGAGAGGATGACACCTCTGAAGGGTGGAAAGTAGAACCATAGAAGCATAGAATAGTTTGGGTTGGACCATAAAGATCATTCAGTTCCAACCTTAAAGATCATCCGATCCCATCCCCCAATACTGGCGATGTGATCCAGCCCCTCCCAACTTAACCAGCTTATGATCCTAACAGCCCTTAACAAGAGGAAAGGCTGAGCACTAACAGAACTCTGAGCCCTGTCCCCCAGCAGAGCCTCAGGGCCGAGCCTGCCCTTCACAGCACGTTATCTGCTGGTGGTAACTCGGGTCTGCCAGACTGGACAGCCCCCATCAGCTGCCACTGGGGGCAGGATGCTGCCTGCATGGGGACGGATGCGATGACACAGCAGCCAGCCTGAGCGCAAGGTTATTTTCAAGGACATTAACCAGAGCCCTCAGAAACCAGCTTGCAAGGAAGAGCAAAAAGATACCTGACCAGAATGCTAAAGCAGAGCTGAAAACTCAGCACATTGTCCTTTTTTTTTTTTTAATCTTTAAGGAAAGAGAGCTGAATCTGGTGTTAGTGGCTATTTGCTGTAGGAAACCAGCAGATTCAGCAAAAATATCAGATGACTGCCACCCAGAAAGCTCTTATTTTCAGTATCACAGCTACTCATGTCTCTACATAACCTTCCAGCTGCAGTAGCACACGGCTGTTTTGCAGAGGCTAATAAATAAATGAGAGCAATTTACAAGCCTGCTTTTCAGTAGGAATAATACCCCTACATCCTAGAAGTATCTCCATCTACGTCTGGCCAGGACTTTGAATCAATAAACCGTCCCCTCATCCTCGGATTAGCTCCCATCATTCCGACAGCAGCGGCAGCACTTCTCTGCTGTTACATCCCCACAGCTCTGCCAGCACAGCGAACATGAGATGTGAGAGCAGCAGTTTGCTGGGACCCAGCAGGGCGCTTTGCAGCACGCCGACAGCCAGGAGTGGCCGCGGGTGCTGTGCCAGCAGTGCCCAGCAGTGCCCAGTGCGTGGCCATGGAGGGAAGTGGTGCTGATTTAAGATGCAGGGAGACCTGCAAAGCCAGCAGCAGTCAAAAGCCAACGAGTGCAAAACACTGCAGACGTGCTGCTGAGCTAAAGGAGCTAAACCATGACAAGGAGATCGCACCGCTGGATTTACTGATACGACCTCGGCTGCCTTTCTCTGCTGCAATCCCTCACAAGTGGTGGTGAAGTCCTCACAGGATCACAGAATGGTTTGGGTTGAAGGGAGCTCAAGGATCACGAAGCTCCAACCCACCACCAATGCAGGGCCACCAACCTCCCCATCTCACAGCAGCCCAGGCTGCCCAGGGCCCCATCCAACCTGGCCTCCAACACCTCCAGGGATGGACGGGGCATCACAGCCTCTCTGGGCAGCTGTTCCAGCACCTCACCACTCATAGCAAAGAACTTCCCCCTGACATCCAACCTGACAGCCGTCATCCCACATGCAGGCGCCTGCAGACAGACTGCCCTCCCTCTGTCCTTCCCCTGTACTGAGGCCCTTCTCCAGGAGAAGCTCATTAGTGCAGTAATTTGCCCATCACACAGAGGTGAAGCTGGACTGGGACCATTCTGCAGAACTCGGCTGAGCCCAGAGAAGACAAATAGCTGTGCAGTGGGATTTAAGGAGCTGCTGTCAGCATTCCCAATGCACCGGGGCCTGGGAGTTCATTTGTCTCTTAAGAAATGATGGAAAAAAAAGAGAAGCCATTGCACAGCCAAAGCCAATTACATAAGAGCAGAAATGTCCCTTGCAGCGATTGTTCTCGAATTTGCATTAAGAAAAACAAAATCTAAAACCAACAAAACATCTGTTTTTTAAAAAAGAAGGTAAAAAAAATTGGGACTGGAAGAAAAGAGTTCGAAATAGAATGGCACCTCATCACAGAGCTGAAGTTAACCTTTGGGCAGTGCCAGCAGTGCTCTGGGTGTTCCAATGAGCCAACTAATTGCATTCCCATCCTCATTATGGATTTAGAATGAAAATGGCGCGTTCCACAACAGTGAAATCCCACAGGTTGAGATGGAGCCATGCACTGCATTCACCGTGGAGGCAAAGCCATGGTCTGAGTCCAAGCACTGCACATGTCCTCCACCTGCAGCAGTGCCAGCATGCAGCTCCAGCCACAGCACTGCATTCAGGAGAACCAGAGCAGCTGGAGAGCGCTTGGGGCCCTCAGCTCATCTGTTCCCATTCCCTGCAGTGAACAGGGGCACCCGCAGCTCAGAGCCCCTGACCTTGGGTGTCTCTGCACACACAAATGCTGCTGAGTTGCACTGCTGAGCGACTCTCGTGCTTATCTGCAGACCACAGAAATGTCATCTGTTCCAGCTCAGTGCCACTAAACGACCTCCCCGGTGTCACTGCAGTGTGTGTATTTTCTGGATGCAATCTGTGCTTCTGCAATGCAGAGGTTCCTGTGCTGTGGTGATCCTTCCACCAGATCTATGATGCTCAATCCCCCCGGGCTGCACTGCGAGACTGCTTGGTACAATCAGCACGTCAGCGTTTTCCTCTCTGCATGTTTTATTGGCTCATTTGCTGCATCCCTGGCTGCAGCAGCTCTTCTTTCTGTCTATCCCTTCTTTTCTCCTTCTGGCTTTGGACCAATCTCTCTGCACTCCCCAGCTCACCTCCCAGCCAGGTGCAGGGGAGCAGCGGGCAGCAAACATCCTTGCAACCCTCCTGTGGATCTGCAACTGGAGGAACAACGGGGCAACTCTGCAGCAGCATCTGCAGCATCGCCCGCCGCACTGCAGGGAACGCTTCCACGAAAGGCTGTTTCCATGAGCAGAGCACTTCAGGGGGAAGAGATTTTCCTGGAGATCACAAGTGCTGATGCAATCGCCTGCACAGGCGTTTGGCTGCGGGGTGTGAGCTGTGGCACAACATGGGGGAATGGGAAACTGCAGGAAGGAATGCGGTGCGAGCAGCAGGGCAGGACAGCGCCTTCGGAGGAGCGTGAACGGATATAAAGAGCTGAGATTCCACCATGGGAGAGGCTGCAGGAGCTCAGGGGAAAAGGCTAACGGGTGGGGTGGAAGACTGGAGATTAATCCAACACAGATGCACTGGGGCCAACAGTGCTGCATCCCTGCACCAAGCATCGTTCAAACAGCACCGCGCTGCCGTGTGCTCAGCTGAGAGCCTGCTGAAAGCCCAGGCTTTACCTAATGGAACAACAGCCACCTGTGGGACAGGGACACTGAAAGGAGAGAGCCTGGCACTGGTGGTTGCATAGGAGAACAGCACTGAGTGCCACAGCACAACAGATCAGCATGTAAGGTGTGTGCTGTATGGGATGGGCTCCTCACACAACGGCCAGTCAGCACCATAAAGGGACAACTGCAGGGGGCAGTTATGATCAGCCCCTCTCCCCTTGATGCAATGATCCTAATTGCATAAAGGCCATTAAGCAGCGATTTTGAGAACTGGAGCTCTGTTGCTGGGTCTCTGTTTCCGGCATCGTTTTGTTCCTCGTATAAATACCACCTCAAAATGCCATCTGAGATTGCTTTAAGTATGTGGATCAAAGCAAAAGATGTAAATTTCTGCGTAAAAGGGTAATAAACCAGAAAAGGATACCCAGAAAAACACATGGGAAGGAAAAGAGGCTGCCCCCATCCGGGCAGGGGTTCAGGAACCATGGAGACGTGGCACTGAAGGACGTGGTGTAGTGGGAAGTGCTGGTGCTGGGGGATGGATGGACTGGATGACTTCAGGGGTCCTTCCCAACCTCTGTGACTCTACAAAGGCCTGCAGCAGTGCCTCGTCTCGGGGCAACACTGGGGATTTAGTTCCACTTTTTTTATTATTCAACTTTTTATACATAATAAATACAAACTTTTTACAGCCGATAGAAAGAAAGCATTTGCACCGATGCTTTCGGTGTACTGACGCTGTACACGATGAGACGTCGAATGCATGCCCTGTATGAAGAAATCATAGTTAAAAGGAGGCATATTTGTACAACTTTTTTCCTCTCTTTTTTTTCTTTTTTTTCTCCTTTTTTAAATAAAATTAGCAGCTCTTGCAGAAAATATTTTAAAATACAACTAAAGAGACTTTAAATAACACTTTTCTGAAGTCTGAAAGTCCGCGTATGGAGGAGAACAACTGGCCGAAGGGATGGAAGGTGGGCACTATGGCAAGACTTTGCTTTTCTTCTGCGTTGTGAAGCTTCCGACGTTTCTGCAAACAGTTAAATCTGAATAAAAACATGTTTTGTTTTTCTTTAAACTTAAGAACAAGTTTGATAAACACGTAAAAAGACCTCAAACAGATCAACGGGACGAGAGGTGCGAAAGAATAAGACTTCAGTGGACAGTCAGCGGCTCCAGAAGCCACCAAGGAGCTTTCTTCTCCCAATGGCCGCTGGGGAAGGAGAAGGGCAGAGCTGGAGATGCAGCCCAGACGGGGCTCCCAGGAGGTGAGCAGTCGAGGAGAAAATCTGGCTGGATGGTTGATGTGAATGCAGCCCTCAAAGAGTCGCCCTTGGAACTCAGCTAAAGGCAGAACTGCTGCTGGCGTAGGAAAAAGCGAACACGTAAAGAAGGCATTCATAGAATTCACAGAAGGGAAAACAGCCTTGTGTTGCCTGCAGCTTGCATCCGATGGGTGCTGCTCTTCCAACAACAGTTTGCTGCTCACAGATGAAGAACAACCCGCTTTCATCCGCTCCTCCCCCCTCCTCTGACCATTTCTCCCATTTCCTCCCCAGAAAAACCGAGTTTCCTTTCCAGAAGTTTGAAAGTCGTTTTGATATCCTTTCTGTTTGTTGTGGGAGAGGAATTCGGGACCGCAGCCCCAGCAGCAGCCTGGAGGTCTGCAGACAGCAGGGAGCTCTGCAGCTGTGCGAGCTATTGCTGCGTGATATGGTTTAGTACTTGTGGTGGCAATGGTGATGAGGAGACGGTTGGACTGGATGATCTTATAGGTCGTTTCCAACCTTGTGATTCTTGTGTGATTCTTGTGAGGCTCCTTCTGGGGCTCAATGCTATGGGATTCTCCAATGCAGAACCGAAATATGGCAGGTGTGCGACGCGTAACCTAACTCCAGCCAGCCGGTTTGGTGACAGAGATACATGCTAACGTGGGATAGAAAAGCACGCGGCGGTAACTGGGGTAAGAGGGAGCCAAACACTTCAAAAGCAAAACCCCCAAAATCTGCTAAGGAAAAAAAAAAAAAGAAAAAAAAGAAGCTCAATTTCCAGATCTAGACAAAAATCTCACTTGTCTACCGGTCGGTTTAGGCTATGGAACAAGATGTTGCTACTAATTCAGCACCTCCGTATTAGATACTCTATTACTAAATGTACTGCATAAATATTAATACAAAGAACATTTAGTTCTGCTTAACTGTTAATTATTGAAGAGGTGTGCATTACTGTAATTAACGCTGTATGATCTGCATCACTTTCCCTTACCTATGAGATTATTTTCCTGTTTCTTCCTTCCGCGAGGGCATTAAAGAGGAGCCAGCCTCTCCTTACACTCATTCTTCAGTTCCCTTTTTCACTCCGTTAGATCTGATTAATGCCTAATCAGACAAGCAATGCTACTCGAAGAACGGACAGCCTTTAGCACATTCCTATGGCAACAGTAATATACTGTACGTGATGGAAGGGCGCTGTGACTGCAGCAGAGGCTCCTTCTCAGCCTCCGTGTAAAAATGACCATCTTCAGCCAAGAGAGAAAGCTGCCCGGTGCCGATCCTCCGCTCGCTGCTCGGCCCGCCTGGGTTTGTGCTAAGAGAGGAGGAATGATGTACAGAAAGCGAAACAACAAAAAAAGGCACAACATATTCACGAGCGTGGGAAGGAGTCCGCCACGTCACCGTCCCCAAAATCCTCCCTGTCTCTCGCTCGATTCCAAGTCTTCATCATGCAAAGGTGCCTAAAAACGAGACCGACCAAATCCCGGGTTTGGTCTTGATTGTAGCACTACTATGGAACGAGTCCAACCGTTACACCAGCGTGATTTCCACGTCCTCAATCTTCTCTGTTGGCCGGCGGTGCTGCTGCTGCGTTGGGGGTGGAGGAGCTGCTCGCACCTGCAACAGCCAGAACCAGCACAAAACTCAGCCTTTCTGAGCTCACACGGAGGTGCAGCCCTGTGCTCAGCCCTTGACTCGATGCCAACATGCAGACCGTGGATGGAAGGTGAACAATGGGAGGGGGGGGAAAAGCCCAGCCCCTCCACCTGCACCAATGGACCTCGTGGTGCTCAGCCACAGGGTGGGCTTCGGACACCACACCTGTACCTTACATGGGCTGGCAGTGGCAGGAATGCCGTGAGGAACAAGCAGCTTACTTATATTTAACCAACTGCTGACCTCAGTGGCATATACCTGAAATCCAGTGCTATTTTTATGCTCTGCCACATCAACACCTTTCCCACTGCTTCTGATGGAGCACTAACAGAAGCTTTAGCGGTGCCTCGTGGAGGACTTTTATCACATGTTGTCAGAATGCACCACAGTGACTTGCTATGAAGAACATGAATTGTGAGGACGAACACCACAACTTCACAAAAAAGCTTCACAATGCTTTCAAAACGAAACGTATTTAAAATGCAGCACTGAGAAATGCTTTAAATTGAGACATGCGACTGCTGTAGCATATTATACATGTCATAGAAATGTATATTACTCACAAAGTAAGTGCAAATCTACAAAATGAAAGAGCTGAATCAGTTATTTCACCAGAGACTGAGATAACTTCCAACTCCTCTGTTCCACCCTTCAATATTTAATGATGTAGTGATGTAGCTGCCTTGGGTATCGCAGTGAATAAAGCTAACTCCCTGACTGCTGGAATATTCTGAATATTCATTCATGCTAAACAAAGCTTCTCCTGCAATTTCATTCATTAAAAATGCTAGGAGAATACAAACATTACACCTTAGTGCAGTTTGGTGCAGGACTTTGGAAGTGCCCATCCTTAATTCAGAATTAATCCTAGCAGATGCAAGATTTGCAAGACTGAAGTGATGAAATGTTGCCCCTCCTTTTCTGGCTAGATGTCCCCATGTAGGCAGCAAAGGCAGCACAAAAGATAGGGGACATCACTCTTAAGTAGTTTGAATTCAAAATCCTTAAGTCAAGCGGTCTGGAAATAAACATAACCCCAAAATACAACTGCATGTGATGTCCAACTGCAGCCAGCACGTGGTGTGGCTGGGAACTCAGCCTCTGGATAAAAAGCAATGGTTCAAATCATACCATTAAACTGTTCTGACACTTATTCCTCAGCTCTTCTGTCGTTCTGCACAGCAGTAATACATGTGGCAACAACAGAAGTAATCTCCCAAAGCCTGCTGTAAGTTTGTTGACTGACGCCTACAGAAGAGATGTAAAATCCTCCTCCCAGGTTAGATTTCACCATCCGTGAAAAGAGGCGTGAAGGTATTACAACCATAAAGGCAGATACAGAAGGGCAGCTTAGATAAAAAGGGGACAGATAAGATTCAAGGTCACCTGTAAACCCAGCCAGGACTCACTGTTTGAACAAGAGCAGCTTTGCTTTGTTCCAGTGCCCACTTATCTCAAATAGCTCTCGCATGCCATAGGTTTCTCACACATCTGCAGTATTACCAAAGGGGTGTGGACAGACCTTTCCTCACACCATAATTCTGTGACACTGTATTGCTGCAGGCAGCCATGGGATGAGCAGAACACCGAGAGCCAAAGGAGCAGGTGCTGAACCCCAGGGCACAGGAACTGCAGTGCTCTGAGTGCCCCCATCTCCCCAGGCTGGGGATATCTGCCTGTATCACCCCACAGCATCGACAGAAACCCAGCTCCGAAACTTACAGGTCGCAGTTTGCCGTATGAAGTTTCAGGAGGAAGTCGTGGAGGCTGTGAGAATCCAGGGGACTCCGAGCTGAAGCTGTTTTCTGAAAGGGTTAAGCAACAGCAAATCAGTGCTGAGTGGTGGCTACGTACCAGAATGTGAACTGAGCACTCCTCAGTGCGTTTTCTTCTCTTGCTCAGGTTCAGGGGGGCTTACAGCTCTCTCAAACTCCTGAAATGAGGCTGTGGTGAGGGGAGGGTCAGCCTCTGCTCCCAGGTCACAGTGATGAGAGGTGATGGCCTCGTGCCAGGGGAGGGTCAGGTTGGATATCAGGGAGAATTCCTTCTCCAAAAGAGCAGTCAGGCACTGGCACTGCCCAGGGAGCGTGGGGGTCACCATCACTGAGGATGTCACAGAGCTGTGGGGAGGTGGCACTGAGGGATGTGGCACTGAGGGATGTGGGTAGCGGGCATGGTGGGGATCTGAGAGATCTTTTTTAACCTTAATGATTCCATGATTCATGACATACTATGAGCCGACTTTGAAGGGGTAATGCACAGAGTATTTTCTCTGCTAGTGGTATGTATTACAATACAAGCAGTGTTTACACAACACTGGTGCCCTTCAGGAGTCTCATTTTGTCTCTGAGTGTGGCTTAGAACCACAGAATGGCTGAGGCTGGAAGGTGACCCGTCCATCTGCTGAGCCCAAAGCAGGGTCCACCACAGCACGCAGTCTGGGACCACATCCTGTTGTGCTCTGAGCATCTCTGAGGATGAAGACTTCATAATCTTTCTGGGTAACCTGCTCTGATGTTTGATCACCTTCTCAATAAAAACACAAAGCAAAATCTTTGTGTGACATTTTCAGTATTTCAGTTTTTCCTGTTACTTTTTGTCCCTTCACTCCTGAGTACGACTCCACCTCTTTCATCTGTTTAAGAGAATCCTAGAATTTTGGTTTGGAAGGCACCTTTAATGGTCATCCTGTCCAACTCCCTGCAACGAACTGATAGATCAGGAGGCTGTGGATGCCCCATCCCTGCAGGCATTCAAGGCCAGGCTGGATGTGGCTCTGGGCAGCCTGGGCTGCTGGTTGGCGACCTGCACACAGCAGGGCTTGGAGCTGGATGAGCGCTGTGCTCCTTTGCAGCCCAGGCCATGCTGTCATTCCATGATTCTGTGATCACCTTCCTCCCACAGCCTTCTCCTGAGGCTGAACAGTGCCAGTTCTCAGCCTTCCTCTGTATGACAGATCCCTGTGCTGGGCTCGGCCACCACATCAATGCCTACTGCAAAGTGAGCACTGGGCAGAGGAGGCTGCACCGTTCTGAGCAGAGGAGAAGGATCACCTCCAGTCTGCTGCCTGCCCTTCCTACTGCAGCCCAGGAAATGCTTCTTACACTATCACAACACTCACCATTAGTCGATGGTGACCTGGGGAAGTACTGGGAGCCTCTTTTGTCCGGGCTGTGGAAGGGGCTGGTGGGAGGCTGGTCGTACAGCGGCAGCGGTGGAAGGGTGTGATTCGGCTTTGGGGTGGGGGACACCTGGGAATGGAGAGAGGTGCTGCTGAAAGCCCAGCTCCTGGCACACACTGAGGCATGGGAAGCCTTCTGAGGCAACAGTATGCCTGGAACTTTTGTCTAGAGCAAAACTGTTAGAAGTTCCAGGGTCCATTTGAGAAGGAAATGCAAAATAGCAACCCTTAACTCTAACCCAAAAGAGTAACCCTTAACACTGACTCAAATGGTAATTCTTTCACCCTAACCCAAATGGGTAACCGTTTACCCTAAGTCAAATGGTAACCCTTTTACCCTAAGTTAAAAGGGTAACCTTTAACCCTTAACCCTAACTCAAATGGGTAACCCTTAACCCCACCCCAAGTGGGTAATCCTTAACTCTAACCCAAAGGAGCAACCTTTAACCATGCCCCAAGGGGGAAACCCTTAATCCTGACCCAAAAGGGTGGCCCTTAATCCTTAATAATACCTAATACCTAATGGGTAGCCCTTAACCCTAAGCCAAAAGGGTAACCCTGAACCCACAGTGAGTGCATGTGGTGTCTGTCAAGCTGTGAATGTCTCTCTGGTTACCACCAACAGGCCCAATACTTAAGAGAAGCAAAGCTTGGTCAGAGCAGAGAAGCTCTGAGCACGTCCAGCAATGCAGCTGAATATACTCCACATTTTTAAGGGTCTCAAAGAATAAAAGCAGTGGGACAATGTCAGCAGGACATGTGGAAGCCCAATGTCCAGCACCACAGATAGAGATGAGAATGTGCCTGATTTTCTAATGAAATGCAAGGTTACAGAACTGCAAGGCAGTAAATGCATGTGTCAGAAATGACTGTACTACAACACCTGCAGTTCTCCCTCCCAAAAGTTGAGAAGACACAGACCAGAATTAAGGATGAAAACACTACATTAGGGCTATGGGAGCTCCACAGTTCTCTGCTTGCCGGGTTCTGTTTGATATTTCACTCTGTGCCACGAATTCCTTACAAGAAGCAGACAGAATTTTCTCCTTGGCTCATTTCCTTTCTACTCAAATACTTCCCTTTATTCACAAATGTGTTACGTTTGCCAAAATACATCAGTTGCCAATTATCAGGCTGGGTAAGAAGCTAAAAGGTGAGCACTCTTTGTTTTTGTCTTTTTTTAATTGGTTGCTTTTTATCTGCTGAAGAAACAGCAGATCTTCCCAGTCCTGCAAAATCTCCCACATTGGTTGATATCTGCACCACAGTTCTGTAACTTATAGGACGTGGACAGCCAAAGAAAAAGCTCCAGATTGCCAGTGTTCACCTAGGAGTGAGAGGGGTTGGTTTGTACAAGTTGGATTTCCTACAGGAAAATGCCCCAAGCAACACCTCCCATCCTCACATACCTGAATATCTCCAATCCACTGAGTCTCTCCATTTTCTGAGGCTGTCAGCTCTTCAACTAACACCGATGGGAACACCCCAACACGTCCATTGAATTCTCCTTCCCAAAAGCCATCATCATCCTGATTCTCCTTGTTCAAGATGCGGATGATGGCTCCTTCTGGGAAGGACAGCTCGTCATCGGTCTGCCCCTCGTAGTCGTAAAGTGCTTTCACAAAACAGACTGAGGAACGGACAGAGAAAGAAAAAAAGAAGGGTAATCAGCACCAGCCTGAGGAAGAAAAGCCAACAAGTATGATATGCAAAACTGCTGAGTCAAACTATTTTAGTTTTCTCTAGTTTAGTTAATCTACAGGCTAGCCAAGTAGGCTATTATGCTGATTCTTGCAATTAGAGAGATGGTTATTAAGAACAGTTGTACTCAGACAAAGGTCAAAAATAAGAAACTCTCACATCCAAATCTGACGTGCAGAAGGCAAGCTTTACTCACTATTTCCTTCTCAATGAACACTCACCACTGGAATCTCCATTCAGGCTGCCCGACACCAGGTCAGCCTCTGTGGAATTGTTGGAGGTGTGGGACCGACTGTCCAGTGCAGCAAGGGACTGCAGCATGCTCAGCAGGCTGCTGGATGTTGGGAACTGCAGGTACTTCTCAGGGACGTAGCCCACCTGGCCGGCTTTATTCCGTGCCTGCAGATCAAGGAGACCAGAGGAGCTCAGCTCTACCTGCCCTGATTTCTAAAATGTAATATTGAAAGCAGCCTCAGAAAAAGCGATACCTTAACCCAGTCTTCCATATCTCCATCTTCAATCACCTCCAGTACCTCGTGTTCCTCTATGGTCAATTCATCTGGCTGAGAAGCCTGAAAAACGTAACAGGAAAAAGAGAAAATGCAAACATTTTCTTATGATGTAACATACTTGAACTTGAGGGTTCTTCTGACTGCTTTCTTCACTCTTGGGGACTGATGGAAGCAGCTCGGATACCACCAGCCTGTTGAGCCCTATTTACCTTGGTAGCCCTCATTACTCCATCCTCTGCCTGCAGCTGCCTTTGGTAAGGAAGAGCTGTGATTCACAGCAGCCCCAGCAGCACTAGCAGAGGTAAAGAGCACAAATGTGGCTTTTCAGCAAAGCTGTAACTCAGCATTCCAGGACAAGGAGGCAGGCAGGGCTGTTCTGCATGCTTCAGCTTCACACACACTGTGGGTTCTGCACTGCAGCTCCATGTTTCTCACAACGACTCATCAGTTGCAGCTCTTATGTGCTCACTGTGTTATTTGTTTTTCTAATCAGACAGAAGTTTTAGAGAAAAATAATATCACAAACCTTATAGGAATAAACGACTTTGCAGGTGAGAGGGTAATTTCTA
Organism: Lagopus leucura; assembly: GCF_019238085.1. Lineage (NCBI taxonomy): Eukaryota > Metazoa > Chordata > Aves > Galliformes > Phasianidae > Lagopus > Lagopus leucura. The sequence goes on from NW_024966850.1 coordinate 14,260, forward strand.
AGAGTACCAGAAGGACTAGAACTGCTGTCATCAAAAACATCCATGCTGTCCTCAAACTCTTCACCTTCTTCCTTCTCTGCATCAGCATTGATCTATTAAAAGCAAGGTTCATCAACTTAAATGTGAAGGCAAAGCAGACGTCAAACAAAAATAAATGAAGCAATAATAAAATGAGCCAAGCAACACTTTGCATTTGTTGCCCTCCCTGTGCATGGTCTGTATCATAGAATCATGGGATCACTAAGCTTGGAAAAGACCTCTGAAGTCACCAAGTCCAATCTGTCCCAGCTGAAATGCACTGTGGAATGAGGTATCGTGTCCATGAAGGGCTGGTTGTGAAGCATCTGCTCTGAGTGTGCTAACACCAGAAGGGAGACCAAAATGCCTCCTTCAGTATATTTTGGTTGCCTGTCTTTGGAGATGCAGAGACCTTGAACCACCTCAGGTCTGACCTGGCTGTACAACTTTGAGGAGCATAAAATAGATGCCAAAATGTCATGAGAATTCCCTACAGAAGGACCCCAGAAAGGCCTCCACTGCTGATTCTGCAATCTACACTCTGTTCCATGCAGGCTGCTATCCAGTGACATTGAGACCAGTAGGAACCAGCAACCCAAAGGCTGGAAGATGCCACGGCCCCTCAATATCCACTTCCAGGAACCAACTGTGAGCTGTGGACTGTGGATGCCCCATCCATCCCTGCAGGCATTCAAGGCCAGGCTGGATGTGGCTCTGGGCAGCCTGGGCTGCTGGTTGGCGACCTGCACACAGCAGGGCTTGGAGCTGGATGAGCGCTGTGCTCCTTTGCAACCCAGGCCATTCTATGAACTTTTTGGCTCTGCAGTGCTGCACTTCTACTGTAGAAATGTTTCTTAGAAGTGGGCAATTGGAAGTCACGGCGAAGGCAAAACAAAGCACAAACTCCATAAAAACACCATTCTCTCCTGCTTTTTAAATGAATTCCACATGTACAATGCATTTGATGTCCTGCAAGCAGCACAAAGGTCTCTCAATTACATTACGTGTAACAGCAGCGCTGTATTTCCCAGATGGCACTGAAATTCAAAATGATAATCAACTTTTTGGGGGCTGTTAAGAGCAGGAAAAAGAAAGAATTCCTTTCCAAGATTTTACTTTTCATTGTTCTATTGGAAAGTCAACCAACTGGACATGTGAGCAGATACAGCTCCTTCTGAGTACTGCGCCATACAGAGGGACCAAACCGTCAGGGCTGCCCTCCTCGCCTCCATTGCTTAATTGGAAGTACACTGAGAGCACAAACTGTGACACGAGGACACCAAGAGCTGCCTTTGGAGCACTGACTGCTGCCTGCTTGCTCTTCAAGGCTGAAGTGAAAGTGCTGCTTGTCTCTGGCCACAGCATTTCAACAATAATTGCACCCAATGTAATTTCTGTAGCAGTTCTAAGAATTCCATCTACAGCCTGTCCTTGCCTGGCCTGCCAAGGTCAACAGCAGCTCCTTCTTACACACAGGAGCTTATATAAGTGTAGAAGGGGAACGAGGGAGTTGCCTGCAACCTCCCATGCTGATGGTAGGGGGATGGCATTGGCTGCAGGGCAGAGGGATGGGAGCACCCAATGTGCCCAGCAGGAGCTGGAAGAGGTGGAGAAAAAGGAAGAAGAAAGGGAAAACTGCTACTACACACCATTAGCATCCTATCACAGATATCATGGAACTCAAATAATACCTCAAACAGGGCGGTGAGGTCCTGGCACTCCTGCCCAAAGCTGTGCTGCCCCATGCCTGGAGGTGCCCACGGCCATGGATGGGACCTTGGGCAGCCCAAGCTGCACCAAGAGGTGCAGTCAGGTATTTAGCACACCTCAAATCACAGAATGGCTGTGGTTGGAGGGGGCCTTGAAGGTCATTCATTCCCCCATCCAACCCCCACAGCTCAGGCTGCTCAGGGCCCATCCTCAGCTTCAGGCACCTGCAGGGATGGGCACCCACAGCTCTGGGCAGAGCTTCACTGCCCTCTGAGTAAAGAACTTCCTCCTCACATCTGACCTAAATCTCCCCTCTTTTATTTTAAAGCCACTCTCCCTTGTCCTATCACTGTCAGACCATGTATAAAGTTGCTCCCCCTCTGCTTGGAAGCTCCCTTTAAGTAGTGGGAGGGGATGGGGCCATACCAGGTGTGCAGAGCCGTTGTTGGTCACTGAGGGCAGGCTGGCCCAGCGCTCGTTTTCCAGCTCCTCCATCACCTGGTTCATTGCACTTTTTAGCCACGTATCCACAGAGACCCCGATCTGCTTCAGGAGATCGAGACGGGCTTCTGCTTTCAGCTTAATGATCTGCAGAAACAGAAGGGTGAGAATCAGAAATGTGTCAGGATGACATTTCA
>NW_024966851.1:0-898 GCF_019238085.1 Lagopus leucura
CCTTGGGTTCCCTATTGGATGCCCTCGGGATCCCCTATGGGTGTCCTTGGGATCCCCTATGGGTGTCCTTGGGTTCCCTATTGGATGCCCTCGGGATCCCCTATGGGTGTCCATGGGTTCCCGTATAAGTGTCCTTGGGTTCCCCTATGGGTGTCCATGGGTTCACCTATGGGTGTCCTTGGGTTCCCCTCTGGGTGTCCATGGGTTCACCTATGGGTGTCCTTGGGTCCCCCTATGGGTGTCCATGGGTTCACCTATGGGTGTCCTTGGGATCCCCTATAGGTGGCCATGGGTTCCCCTATGGGTGTCCTTGGGTTCCCCTATGGGTGCCCTTGGGTTCCCTTATAAGTGTCCTTGGGATCCCCTATGGGTGTCCTTGGGTTCCCCTCTGGGTGTCCTTGGGTTTTCCTATGGGTGTCCTTGGGATCCCCTATGGGTTTACTTGGGTTCCACTATAAGTGTCCTTGGGTTCCCCTATGGGTGTCCTTGGGTTCCCCTATAGGTGTCCTTGGGATCCCCTATGGATTTCCTTGGGTTCCCCTATAGGTGTCCTTGGGATCCCCTATGGGTGTCCTTGGGTTCCCCTATAGGTTTCCTTGGGGTTCCCCTATGGGTGTCCTTGGGTTTCCCTATGGGTGTCCTTGGGATCCCCTATGAGTTTCCTTGGGTTCCCCTATAAGTGTCCTTGGGTTCCCTTATGGGTGTCCTTGGGTTTTCCTATGGGTGTCCTTTGAATCCCCTATGGGTGTCCTTGGGTTCCCTTATGGGTTTCCTTGGGTTCTCCTATGGATGTCCTTGGGTTCCCCTATAGGTGTCCTTGGGATCCCCTATGGATGTCCTTGCGTTCCCCTATAGGTGTCCTTGGGATCCCCTATGGGTGTCCTTGGGTTCCCCTATA
>NW_024966851.1:998-1210 GCF_019238085.1 Lagopus leucura
ATAGGTGTCCTTGGGATCCCCTATGGGTGTCCTTGGGTTCCCCTATAGGTGTCCTTGGGATCCCCTATGGGTGTCCTTGGGTTCCCCTATAGGTGTCCTTGGGATCCCCTATGGGTGTCCTTGGGTTCCCCTATAGGTGTCCTTGCGATCCCCTATGGATGTCCGTGGGATCCCCTGTAAGTTTCCTTGGGTTCCCCTATGGGTGTCCTTGG
>NW_024966852.1:0-1178 GCF_019238085.1 Lagopus leucura
ATGGGGTTTATTGAAGGGGGCGGAGCCCGGCCGGCGGGGGGGGGCGGGGCTAACACCGCGCGGAGCTGTCAATCATGCGGGAGACGGGGGCGGGGCCCGCGGCGGGGCGAGGGGACGGGGCTTTATTGCTATTGGTGCGGAGCCGCGGGAAGGGGGCGGGGCTACACAGTGTGGGGTCATAGAAAAGGCGGTGATTGGGCGAGGCCAGCCCCGGAAGTGGGCGTGGCCGGTGGGAAGGGGGCGTGGCTTGCAGAGCCGGAAGGGGCGGGGCTGTGGGGGGGGCTCGTGCCCCCACGTGGCATTGGGGGGAGGGGGGTTGGGGGGCCCCCCCCGGGGGTGCCAGTGCAGGGGGGGCGGGGGTTGGGGTCAGAGGTCACAGTTGGGGTCAGAGGTCACAGTAGGGTCGGAGGTCACAGTTCTGAGGGGTCATGTTTTGGGTCAGAGGTGAAAGAATGGGGTTGGGGGTCACCGAGTGAGGTCAAGGTCGGAGTTCGGGGTCAGAGGTCACAGTGGGGTCAGAGGTCACAGATCTGGATGGTCACTTTTGGGGTCAGAGGTCACAAGGTCGGGGATCAGAGGTCACCTGTTGGGGTCAGAGGTCAGGATTGGAGGCCACAGTGCAGAGGTAATAGGGGGTCAGAGGTCACAGGTGGAGGTCAGAGGTCACCGTTCAGGACCACTTTTCGGGGTCAGAGGTCACAGGTGAAGGTCAGAGGTCACATAGTAGGGTAAGAGGTCACCATTTGGGGGTCAGACATTGGGGGGGGGGTCCCATGTCACAGGGCGGGGTCAGAGGTCACAGCGTGGGAGCAGAGATCAGAGGCTTGAGGGGGGTCAGAGGTCAGAGGTCAAAGGTCAGAGGTCACCGCCATGGGCTACGTGGCCTCAGGGGGCCCCCCAGGGGGCTCCTCCACTTCGTGCAGCGACGGCTCCCGGTACAGCGCAACTGTGGGCACACAGACCCCCATGTCAGGACCCACAGCGCCCCACAACTGCCCCCCAACCCCCCCCCCCCCCCCCCCCCGACCCCCAGCCCCACCGCTTCTATGGGGTCAGACCCCCCTTCGCCTCCCTTCCAGTGCTCCAAGTGCTCCTCCGGCCCCATAACTGCCCCCTCAGCCTCATAACTGCCCCACAACTGCCTCCCCTCAGCCCCACAACTGCCCCCTCCGCCCCAT
>NW_024966853.1:0-10000 GCF_019238085.1 Lagopus leucura
TGGAATGGGATGGAATGGGATGGAATGGGATGGAATGGAATGGAATAGTTCTGTTAGAAAGGACCTACAAAGATTATCCAAAGATTATCCAAAGATATCACCTTATCCAACTGCCTGATGACTTCATATCTAACTAAAAACTAAAGCATATGAATGAACTGTTCTTCATGCTGCTGAATGCCTTGGCAGGAGGAGATGGACTTGATCTCTATTTGTTAATAATACAGTGTGATGGCTGTAGAGAATTCAGTCAACAAGGGTCAAGCCACAGAGTCCTCTTTTTAAAATGAATTCTTCGTATATCCTCACTGAGCCTAACAGGCACTCATAGACATAATGCACAACTAAGAGCTGTGTTCATTATTCAAGATCTTCCAGAGGGAGCCTGACCTTACGAAGCAACTGAAGTTCTCCCTCCACTCCTGTCATTTTAATTAACATCAGCAGAAATAATCTTAATGAATTCAACTATTAATCTTTCCTAGCTGGCTCCAGACTCCTTGCTATTAATCATATCTGTATTAGTAGTTAGGTACCATTGCTGGTGCATCAGACAGAGATGGCTTCTCTCCTTTCCATAGGAATAGAGGTCAAGTCCTTCAAGCCCTTGGGCAAACAGATCCATTCCTATCAACGAGCCCATGATCTTCCCACCCCTATCTGCCCAATCCCCACTGATCCATCAACCTACACATGGTTTTACGATCCGTTTCTTTGATAAAATGCAGAAGCAAGAAATCCAGTGAACACTAAATAACTTCATCTTTTCCCTTCACTATTTCATGTGAAGAAAAAAGACTCAGCCAGATTTTCTGACCAGAAAATCCTCCAGACTCAAAGCCTCCTGTCTTATTCTCAAGCATCTGCCCGGAGCTGCAGAAATAGCTGAGGAGACAGAAGGAGAAGTGAAGCAAACTTTTAAAAGAGCCTGATATAAAGAACACACTCCTTTGGCTTCCCTATGCTAAGTGGCACTGATGAGACTCACAGGCTGCGGTGTGTCAGAAATGATGCTGGTACAAGGAAGGGATGAGATTTTGAAGAACTTTCTGCCTTTAGCACGTTGTTCTTCCTCTGGAGCTTCTGTGTTCAGTCATTTGTGATTATGCAATAGCTAGAAAATGACAAGAGCACACCTACTGATCTGCTCCTACATTGAGACTAGACCCACTCCATCATACTTCATGTGAGCAATGAACAGCAGTCTACCACTTACTGCACACTGTGGTACCAAGAAACACATCCACAATATCCTGGTGAGAAAAATCAGTGTAATTTCCCATGCCACCCTGCTGAAATTCTCTGGGGGGTTCACCATCTGTATTGTTCCCTTCTGAATGGCCCATTCAGGCTCTCAGCTACTATGTGTAAAAGCCTTCTGTGCTGCTAACACGAAAAAATTCTCTCTACACAAGCTCTCAGAGCAAATACAGCAGTCCTACCAATGACTGAAAGGGCAGGGAAGAAGGGTGCAATATGACCTCAATGCCCTCCTCCTTTCTCTTCGTCTTGCAGCTTCTCTTCTATTTTTGGAGCCCTGGGCAAGCCTGATTTAATTGTTGGCAACCCTGACCATGGCAGAGGGGTTGGGTCTTGATGATCTTTGAGGTCCCTTTCAACCCAACCCAACCCAACCCAACCCAACCCAACGCAACCTAACCTAACCCAACTCAACCCTCTCCTCTCCTCTCCTCTCCTCTCCTCTCCTCTCCTCTCCTCTCCTTCCCCTCTTTCTTGCATGATGTTTCATGCATTTACTTACTCCCTGAAGGGGACCTTTTGTGCTATTGACCCACAGGAGGAGCTCGGAGGCTCTCTGTGAAGCTCAGATTTCTGCATAAAGCAAGAAAGCATCTTGTTCTCAAAAATCCACGGTGTAAAAAGCAGGTATGACTCATTTAGCTCCAGGGTTGCACCCTCTCTCAGATAGGTCTCCAGTGGCAGGATACTGGAATGCTCCAATCCATACTGCACTCTCACATAGCTCAGTTCACCCCCCTTGGGTCCAATCTGCAGGTAACAACACCTCCTTCAGTTCCCTGGCCACTTTTTCTCCAGGATGCAGTTTGTATTTCCTGGCTGGCTCATGCTTCAGCACATCTGAATCACCCTTCTTCACTAAAACTGGCAACGCAAAAAAGCTGTCTATCAGCCCTGTGTTTTAATTAGATTGCTGCCAAGCTATCAGAGAAATGGATCAGAAACAGCAGCTCTAGCAGCTCTAGCAATCACAGCCAGCATTTATCCATACCCAAGAGGAGGGAGCCATGAACTGCCTCATTAGTATCTGTGGCTGCAGAAAAACTGCTTTTCAGGTAGCTTGCTGACCTCAGTGGCTGTTTCTCCACCAGCTCCACATTGCCTCCTAAGGCCTAATGCTTTGCCATCCATGTGTCTCTTCCAAGTCAAGGTGTTGTCCAATCTCCTTTAGGAGAGGATGAGCCCACAGAGGTCGGAGCTTCCTTATCTCTAAAGATCTCTTGTCACATGAGAGATCTAGTGGAAGAGCGACGGATCTAATGGCAGCCTCCAGGTCTTCCCTCCTGCCATGGTCTGGGTTGACAGCAGCTGCACTGTGCTTCACTCCTTCCTGTGGGTTGTGTGAAGTCGGTGGTTTGACCTCAGCCACGCTGCTGGACCTCAATCAACTACATAAGCACCTTCTTCCACATCAGGACCTTTTGTGGGCTCACTGCAGTGCGGCTCAGCCACTCTCCCTTGATCTGGAGGTCACATCACTCAGCAGCTGGCTGAAGGACCACATGGTGGACAGCTGGGCCAGCTACATGCAGTGGAGAGGTTCTGCATCTAGGGTCCACCTGGGGATCTCCAGTACCAGGCTGCTCTTTGGGTCGGGCACTCTACGAGCAAAGGGTGATAAGATGAATGACATCAGAGACACGGGCTGAAGATGGATTTGTGCCACCACCCCGTGGCCAACACTATTCTGCAGTACAGAGGATAATTCCCACCTCTACATATCCTCTCCTCCGTGCTCTCCATCAGGAGACTGAGTTATGGTTTGCATGGAGCTGCCTAGACCTGAGGGAAAGGACTGAGAGCAGGGGCAGGAGACCTCAGCTGGCTGCTGGTGGGGGGGAGAGACGGGGGAGAGGACAAACCCATGCTTTTGTCAGACAAAAGACACACATCCCTTTAGTTCACAGCTCTGTAAGCTCTGGGAGACAGGGTGGATTGTGTGAGATTATCCAGCATGCCAGTACAGAAGGGGCGTTGCATGCTCACATCAAGTCTCCCTTCAGGCTCCAAAGTTCTGTCCTTTTAAGCTGGATTCACACAGCCTTCCCCAAATCACTTGGGAAATCTAGAACATGACTCTGGGGGACTTCTATGACTTTCCCAGAGACTTCTGAAAATCAGTTCACTTACAGTGGCTATTGTTACAGAATCCAGCATTTCTGTGTGCAAAGCTGTGCCATTTCTGGGTAATTTCTCCATCTTGGCTGCGCAGATGCTGGCAGAGAAACAGCACACACACCTGGAATGGGTTCCCTGTGTTCTCTACCACATCTGCATTGCTGTCCTGCAATGTTCCTTATCACAATCCTGCCCAGCTGTGAGCCCATGCTGCCCTATGTGAGGTGATCTACCTCCAACTCAACAATCAGCATTTGTCATTTCTCCTCAGCTGTGGGTCAGGTGGGTTTGCAGTCAGATGAATTGTGTACCTGAGTAGCAGGGGTAGTAATTCACATAGATTCAGCCAGAAGATTTATTAAGGATCAGTACTTCCACGAGGGGCTGCAGTTTTCTTTTCCTTTCTTGTAGCTGCCATCAAATCACAAATTTTTTTACGCTGGTTGATTGCTGTTGGGGATCAACCCAACAGATGCAGTGGGTGCTTCTCCTGCAGCCTGAACTCTGGCCTTGGGATGCAGCAGGACTCTCTACAGCACAGCATGCGACCACCTTGCCCCTGGCCACCTGGGAGGCACCAGAACAGCAGGATTTAAGGGAAACCATCAAATACCTGTGCATCCTGAGCCAAAATTAGGAGCTGGTCCAGCTTGGGGCACCTGATCATGGTGACTTTTCTCCACCCATACTCCAGTCGTTGTTGCCCTGGGGATTTCAGATGCAGGAGGAAAGCAGCCAAGCTGAATGTTTTGTGTGTGTGAATGAGTTTAGCCAACAATCTGTAGAGGGCTGTCTCCACACACCAACCGAGCGCCTGGCTATACTGAGCAACCCTGGATTTCGTCCCAGGAATTCAGCAGGGTAAAATAAAGAAGGCCGGGGCCATGATCAGCAGCTGGGGTTTTATGATCGCAAGGTAATAAAATCTGAGGCATTAATATGCAAGTGAAACGTTAGTGCTAAATACTGGGGACGTGTGGAGGTTCAGACGTTACTGTGAGCTGCCTGGGAGAAGGCAGCATCCGTTCCTGTGTCTCATACTGGTCCAGGGATGGAATGGGAAGAGGTGATGGAGGTGTTTTGGGTTGTCTTTGGGAAGGAAAATCTATGACTATGGGAAAGTGAATTTTATCAGGAGAGTCATTTTATCAAGGAGGAAAACAGTGAGGAAGACCACTTAACACGCGCCATGTGCTGCTGTTAAGTGGCTACGTCTTCATCGCTGTCACACGTGAAATGAGACATCGACCATTGCTCCACGTGTAAATGGGGTGGGCTGGGATGGAGAGAAGAAGCTTTCTCCTCTCTGTTGAAGGAGTATTTCTCCTCTTGGACTGGCAAATCCCAGCGCAAGGCACCTGTTGTTGGCTTGTGCCCAGGCAAAGCGTGAAGAGGAAATGAATGGCAGGAGAAAAGCAGACTGTACTTACATATGTATACCTCACCAAAATTTTGAGTCTATCAATATTAACATCATTATTAGAACCAGAAATATTAACATATTTAGTAACTTGTTGCTGTAGGGCATCTTTTTCTTTGCATTTTAGCATCAGGAAAAAAATAAGAAGATAAAGGGGATTTAGGACGAGAGGTGATGGCCTTAAGTTGCTCCAGGGGAGGTTCAGGTGGGATATTAAGTACAATTTCCTCTCCAAAAGAGTGGTGCTGCAGTGGCACAGGCTGCCCAGGGAGGTGGTGGATTCACCCTTCCTGGAGGTGTGCAGAGCCATGGAGATGTGGCACTGAGGGACGTGGGCAGTGGGCATGGCTGGAGCTGAGGATCATAGAAGTCTTTTTCCCACCTTAATGATTCTCTGATTCCTTTTATGGAGTATTTGGGTACTCCTGCAGGGAATAAAATCCCGTGCTGCCCCACCAAAGAACTCAGTTTTCAATCTTCCAACTCCATTTCCTCCATCCAGTGCAATGATTGGAGTCAAGTACATGGAAATGGAAACACAACGGAAATATATCGAGACCCCAGAAAGTTCAACTTACAGAAGCAGGCTGAGCAACACTTCCTGAAGTCGAACCAACCCGAGTTCCCAGCATCTATCAGAGCTACAAAAAGGGGCTGAAATGGTGAGAAGCATCTCACAACTTTATCCCAGTCATCTGTAACCTGAACCAAAATCTCAGCCACGAAAAAGCTCTTTCTGCTGCAGCTCTACTATGAAGTATAGCCCCTGCCATGAAGCTTGCATGCTTAATCAGGTTTCTCATGCACATTAAGGAGGGGATCGTTCCCACACCAAGTGCTTCCCTTCTCCAAACCACTCGGCATGGGGTGTTGGGTGCACTGCATGTTGTGGGGGGATTTTTGGGATGAATCTGCACTTACAGTTAACGTGGGGATGGATTCCTTGGGACAGAGTGATTCCTTCATCATCTCACCTCATTTTTACAAAAATAAACATGTGTGAACCTTGTAAAGATTATCTTTAAAGACAGCTCTCTGATCTTAGAAATATTTGAGTTGGAAGTGGGAGTGGTTTCAGCTGTAGGGGGGAATAAGAGGGATCAGAAGAAAGCTAGAGGAAGGGAAAGAGGGAATGTGAATGGGAAGAAGGCAGCAGGAGCTGCCCTCCCTGTGGCTGGAACGTGGCGTACGTTCAGCTGAATTTATAGCATGCAGGAGTCACTGAGTTTCCCATCTTCACCATAGAATTTGCATCAGAGAATAATAAATGCTGCACATTTCAGTGCGATGGAGGGCTGCACAAAATGCTGAAATACAAATACCTGCTTTGGGGTGTGCTGAGCTGTGCTTGCAGGTTCATTGCAACCTGATTGCCCTGATATAAACACCAAAAATGTTTCCATTCCCTACACCTGGCTCGGTTCTTACTTCTGTTTGTACATCTGCCTCCTCTGCCTGATCCCCATCAGATATTTCCCTGCTGATGGGCTTTGCTGTTTTTTCCACCCCCCTCCAACCCCAGGGGTCTGTACATCTCAAAGAGCACCAGGAAAGATTTAGATGGAATACTAGGAAGAATTTCTTTGTGGAGAAGGTGGTCAGGTGTTGAAATGGGCTGCCCAGGGAAGTGGTGATGGAGTCCCCATCCCAAAATTCCCCCTCTCAGCTCTATGACTGTCCTCTACCAGGACAGCTCAGACCTGTCCTGGCTATGGTCTGTGACATGGAGCCCATCACTATGGGAGTTCTTAGGAAAACTGATGCAAATTCATGGTAGGCATGCATGTAAAGCGATGAATGATTTGAACTACATCAAATCACAGCCAGATGGTCTCATTTACAGTCAAACTCCCCTTCATTTGGATTAGCTCAATTTCACATTAGAAGTTAATTAGATTGAAGTTGCTCTTGATTCTCTACAAATGTCATTCCAAAGACTGCATGTCCCACAGCCAGTTCCTTTGGGAACTCAATTCCTTGGGTGCCTCTGGGTAATGAACCCCATGTCCAACCTCTTCCCCACCAAACTTCACAGTTACTCCTCCCACGTGTCTTAGGGGCTGTTGAGTGCTTGAGAAGATCCAGGAGTAAAGTCAAATCTCTGTTCTAGACTCTTCTTTCCCAGGTTTTCCAAATGAATACAACTATCAGTGGCTGGGTTTGACTTTGGAGGCTTCCCAAACCTCCCCAAATTTCCTGAGGGTGACTGACACCATCCCATGACATGGAGATGCTGATGTATGTGGAGACCAGCTGATTTCTGCTTCTCACTCACTGGAACAAATTCTGAACAGGATTTTTGATTGCCACCGTCTTAATGAGAGGGAAGCTCATATAGGACCTTTAGGTGGACACAATCCCATGGTGCTTTCTCTGTGCCAGGAGTAATGGAGGATCAATGACCATTAAAGATACAACTCGTCATTATCCCAAGGGGATCAGAAGTCTGTGAGTATTTCATATTTTTGCTGGTACAGATTTCTGAAGCCAGGAAATGACACATGACATCCATAAAACAGAAAGGAAATATCCCCCAAATGAGCTCTGGTCAATTCAGAATTCCTCATCTTGGTGATGTTTGGGTACTTTGCAGGTGTATTTTTGGCACCATCTGGGAGATCTGGGACTGGGGCCAGATCATCAGGGTTTGAATTTAACCTGGAGCTCATTGTAACCAGACACGGTCATGAGAATGATCATGAGCATCCAGTTGAGTATCTCATGGTGAACCAGCCCTCCTCCTTTATAGTCAGCGGTGTCACAAGTGGGGGTTTGGCTCATCTTGTCATAGGAGCATAAAACACAACAGGTGAATATGACAGAGAGATGGAGAGCTCTTGATATTGCATGTTGCTGTCTTTTTCCCCTAAGACAATAAAGCAAATCGATACGTTTGATTTCAGATCACCTTGAAACACTTAGCCTGAAATTAAAACAAAATAAGAATGCACATAACAACAAACAACACATTTGTTCTGTCGTATTGTTTGGTAACTCTTCATAATATATAACTCACTTCAAAGAATATCAATACTGTTTCAAAACTGAAAGCAGAAAACTTGGTTCCAATATTTTGTAAGCAAATATTCAATCCTCAGCATCTTCATTTAGAAATGAGATATTTTGACATTTTTGTAGTTTTCCACACTGTTTTTAATGAACAAATTAAAGCCAGTCCATCAGAGTTTTCCCATTTTGGACAAATTTGGGACTCTCTGGAAAATATCACCCAAGCATCCTTGAAAGGGGCCTGGGAGAGCTGCAGAAGTTACTGCAGCGCAGGCTGGTCCTGCTGTCCAGGGATCTGCTGCTCCTACAGCCACGCCAAGGCAAGTTTCCAACCATGCCTCATGTTGTAGCCCAGTGAAGGAAACCAGATGAGCCCATGCAGAAACCACAGCTCAAACATCAGTTCTCCAGGTCTTGTTTAGAAGAAAAAAATCCCGTATCCATGCAAGGGAAGTGGTGGAGTCACCATCCCTGGAGGGGATCAAGAACCATGGAGATGGGGCACCGAGGGACACGGTCAGTGGGCATGGTGGGGTGCAATGGGGTTGGATGTGGTGGTTTTAGAGAACTTTTCCTGCCTTAATGCTTCTATGATTCTAAGTCTGGCTGGTTGCTCCCCAGATCTTCTCCACCTATGTTCTGCATCAAGATTGGCTCTGAGGTCTTCAGAAAGTGTGGGAGAGCAACAACTGCTTTCCTGACCTCCTGAGGTCCCGCTGTTCTGCTGCATCTCTTCAGTGAGGACTTCACCTGAATCACCCGATTCTGTGACTATAATTCTATACTTCAAAAGGAAAGCTTTAGCTTTGCTAGCGCTGTAATCTTTAGGAGCCTTCTCACTGCAATCTTGCAGCTCCCAAGTATTTTTCTTACACATTGTAGCCAGAGAGCAGGAAAAACACTGGGTTAGTTCATCTTTTCACTCAATGTACTCAACCTGTATTTGTTGAAATCCTTGCTGGGTTTTTGAGCACCAAGTAGTGTGTAAGGAGAGGCAGCTGGACCCCAAAAGTGCATTGGAAACAGCTGAACTTCATTTTGATGACCCTTTTGCAAGGAACGTGATGACCTCTTTGCAAGGAACATGATGACCTTTTTGCAAAGAACGTGAGGCTTAGTTTGCTTTATTCTTTCCACCCATTTGTCATCAACAAGGCAACATGATGGATATTTTAGTGACTGGAACCCATTTGCGTCCTGTCACCATGGTTCCAGGTAGAATGACTCTTCATTTTATGCTGGGATAAACAAGGGCAAAATACACAGTGGTGAAGCACTGATGTCCAGAGTCAGAATTTTTCTTCCATCCATACCAAAGCTGGCAGCTTGGAAGAATATCCATTGCTTCGGGGCCCCCAGAAATGCTTTCCAGACATTGCTACTGCCAGTGTGTCTCTGCACACATAGCTTAGATATCTGCAAATTGAAGCATGCACGTGCTGGTATGCGACTCCACAGACAGGGACAGGACCAAAATAATCTGACCTTCCCTTCCCAATGGGGCTCTGAGATAGAGCTGACAGCTTCTGCTTCTGTTTGGAGTGTCTCTTTGTGACAGACAAGTTTGAAGCTGGAAAATGCAAGAAAATACTCTCTTCCATCACAGGGAGGTTTTAAATAACTCCATTGAGTTGCAGAATCATAGCTGCTCGTGGTGGATGGGAGGTTATGGCAACACCCCAAGAGATTTTCCTTTTCAGCCTTGCTGAGATTGTTCATGGGAGCTTTCCTATGGATTTCACTTTTTTTTTTTTGGATCAGGTCCTAAACCACATCCACCAAGTAATATCCTTCAAGTAGCAGAGAAGATTACAGATTAGATTTCGCTTGGAAAAGCCAAATAGACAAAGCAAAGCTTCAGCACAAACCTTTGCCAGGAAAGGCTTTCTGTGCTACGGCTCAGCTGTGCTTCAGAACAAAAGGATGCTGAGCTTGGAGAGCTGTGGCAGCTCTACTGAACAAAGAGAAGGAGACACTGCTCACAAATAGCACAGCTGGTAAAACAAGCCCACTGTCCAGAGCTGGAACACCGGTGTGACCCAGTGTGTCACTAAAATACTCTGGGAAACCCCAAAGCCAGCATTTTGGCATGCAACTGCATGCTTTGTACAACATATTATCATTTTTAGAGTAGTGGTTTAGTACATAATGGTGTCTTACATTATGTTATATTACTATAAAATTATATGTACC
>NW_024966853.1:11382-76023 GCF_019238085.1 Lagopus leucura
TCTTCTTCTTCTTCTTCTTCTTCTTCTTCTTCTTCTTCTTCTTCTTCCTCTTCTCTTCTTCTTCTTCTTCTTCTTCTTCTTCTTCTTCTTCTTCTTCTTCTTCTTCTTCTACTTCTTCTTCTTCTTCTTCTTCTTCTGGACCACTTGTAGAATTAGCAGGAGGGTTTCAGTTGATGGAGTCGATCCAACAAGTTACTGACATGTTCACATCTCTGCTCGTTTCTGATGAAATTATATTTGATGGCTCAGTTTTGATGCCTGGCTGGATCATAGAATCATAGAGACAGTAAGGTTGGAAAGGACCTCTAAGGCCACCAAGTCCAACCTCACCCCACCTCACCATGCCCACTGATCACATCCCTCAGTGCCACGTCTCCACAGTTCTCAAACATCTCCAGGAATGGTGAACCCCCACCTCCCCGGGTGGCTGTGCCAGTGCATCGCCACTCTTAACTGAGAGCATCACTGCAGACATTGCAAAGATCAGAATACGTCCTCCAAAATATAGCTGAATACAGACAGACTTAATATTTGGGAGCTTTTAAGAGCATATATTTCACACTTCTCCACCAGCGTGACTTACGCTGAACTTTGAGGGTCCTGTGCCTATTGGGGATGCTGCAGAAAAACAGGAAAGTGTCAAACAATTGTATCTATCAAAATGAATCCTTCTGAACACATTCCCCAAATCCCAATAATGTGACTTAAAATGTTTGGAGCCTTACCAGCTGCAAAGTCAATCTTCCATGTCCTCAAAAGTGACTTGATCTGATGATTAATAGTTTTTAGGACCAGCATCATCACTGACAACTTTTGCCTCAAGATTCTCTCTGCAATCCATGGAGAAGTTCGTATGGTAAGAATTTTGCACCTTGGATCACCTTCTGAATGTGTCTATCTCGACTGCCGTGGTGGTGAAATGTCTGTGAATGGCTGGGTCCTCATTTTTACAACAGCAGCTTTAGGTGGTCAGGCTGTTATAATAAGCAAGACCCCAGACCATTCCAGTCATGTAGGATACGTGAATTTATGGCCACATTAAATACAACCAAGTGAAGAAATAATATACCTTACCCGAGGAATGAGCAGTTTCTTGTTCATGACCTTGCTGGCCAGACTCCAGCAGCGAGACAAGGGGGACCATTGTAACTGCTTTAAAGGTTATTCAGCCCCAGCTCCCACCTTGCTTGTTCTCAGCTTCCCTTTTTATTGCATTTTTGCTTCCAGATCACAGTATTAACATCCAGTTGACTCTATTTAAATGTCCTAGAGAATCCAAGAAAAAGGTTTTTGTTCATTTTCCCAACAGATTCTGCATATGCGGTGCCTATATCCTGGGCACCAGGGCATAACAGAATCACAATCTGTTAAGGTTGGAGGGGACTGCAGTTATTATGGGTCTGACCACAAATATATTTCTGTATAGGGTTATGTGAGGGCTAAGAAAGAGGGAGAAAATGTAGAATGTGACCTGACCATTGAAGCAAAATGGAATCTATACACAGAAAAGGCTATTATGTTGGTTATGGTCAGGCTAGAAGAAATAGTGTATTAGCAACATGAGGCTTGAATGAAAAAGGAAACTGAGAGCCATGTTTAATATATTTATTCACTTCCTTCCAACCTCTCCAAACCAACCAACGTCCTGATTATCCAAGGCAATTTCTGCCATCAGCCACATTGCTGCCCCATCCTCCTGGTGACTTGAGTTTCCATGCACATGCCCCACTGCTCTTGGTCATACAGCTTGGCACAAGGGGTGAAGGGCCCTGGCTCCAATACGCATTGCCCTGCTGCAAGAGGCAGCAGATGGATGACTTCAATGAAAAGCAGCTTGCAAGCCTGTGTCTTGAAGAGAGGAAATATCTAGTCCAAATATTCAGCACAAATCAGTGCCTTTTGGGGAGGTGTAAGCTGGGACGTTGATAGGATAAGAGAGAATAACCTCAAGTTGTGTGAGTGGAGGTTCTGGCTGGCTGTTAGGAAAAACTTCTCCAAAAAACTGGTAATGCTTTGGCACAGGCTGCCCAGGGAGGTGGTGGGGTCACCATCCCTGGAGGTGTTCAAGGAACATGGAGATGTGGTGCTGAGAGACGTGGTCAGTGGGCACGGTGTTGGGCTTGGTGACCTCAGAGGTCTTTTTTGACCTTAATGATTCTGTGACATATTAGAACTTTTGATCTCTCGTTTTATCTGCTACATCATCGCACACACACACATACATGCAGGCTGATGGATGATGTTAAGTGGACTTGCTCAGATTTCATTCATATTGCCATAAATCAGAAATATTTCCCCTGAAATTGGTAGCGCTGGGCCACTCTAAGGGAAAACAAAATCAGGCTGATTGCCTGCGTTTGTGCGGAGGGTTTCTCCAGCCAGCATCCTTCAATGCTCTCTTGTCCACTTCCCATTTCAACTTATCCCCAAATCCTCATTTCCTTCTGCTCCTTTCCCTTGGTTCCCATGGGCAGAAGCTGCCACAAGCTCTGCAGCAAGAGCAGGAGGATTAACGCACTCCAAGTTGGACACTGGACAAAGAGTCCACACACGCTCCAGGAGAGCTTGGGACAGAGATAGAGGCATAAATGCATTCCCCAGCTCAGCTTGACACGAGGAGGGTCTTCTCTGTCAAAGAGCCTTGCCCTGTGGCTTCAAGAATGCATACAATTTTTGATAAACGAGGCCCCGGGGCATTGGCTGCAGACGGAGGGCTGTTTTGATTGTAACAGGCTTTGATTCAGAGGAGCCAGAAATTATTTATTTTCATCCAGCTTTCCTTCTCTCCTTCATTCTGGGTCAGGATTGAGAAACTCTGTTTGCTAGCCTTTAAGGTTCCAGCTGCCTTGCTACCTGTCTCCTTGCTGGACTCGAGGCAGCTGAGCAGGACACCAATTCCTGGGCTGTGATGTCTGACACTTGTCCCCATGTCCATTTACCCTGATGGGCTGGTCCCCTTTACAGACATCTCCTGGAAGGAGTGATTCCCTTCATATTCACAGTAGAAGGGACAGGTGAGAGGAGGTGTGTGTGGTCTCTCTCCTCTTGCTCTATGTAGACAGGAGATGAGCAAAGCCCTTGCTTCTATCAGTGTCTAGAGCATTTTTCACAATAGAATCATAAAAGCATTGAATATATCCTCAGTTAGAAGTGACCCACAACGACCACTGAGTCCAATCCAAACCCAAACCCCATATTTAAGCAAGGTACCACTACTTTCTGAGGTCTGGCAGCTCAGGGCTGTACCCAGTGCCTTGAACAGCCCATTCCATGCCCACCACCCTCTGGGACAGAGCCCTTCCCTCACCCCCACCTGATCATCCCCTGAGCCTCATGGCTGGCGGGTCTACCTGCAGCATCCCAGTTCTTGTGCTTGGATCACATATATTTAAGTCACAGTGCTGTGACCTCTCCCTTTTGGAGGATCCCCAGCTTTGCCCCACATTATGCATTAGGATCCATGCCTGATGCTGTGCCTAATTAGGTCCAATTTAAATCTGACCTCTGCTGTCAGTAACGACTCAGCTCAACAGACTTCTGGCATTATGTGGTAGGACTGCTCACAGTTTTAATCCTCAAAAGAGTTTGTGGATGGATCTAAGAGTTATCAAAAGCACTTTCAGATCAACAGTAAAACACCAGTTACCCAATGACACCATGAAGTCATCTGATCACCTCAGGCTGTAGTTCTAATGGCAACCAGAAAGAAATTATGTCCTAGGTCTGTGTCACAGTCTTATCAGAAATTGTTCTTTCCTGCTCAGAGCACTGATGACACAATGGTGCAGGTAGGGCTGTCCTGGTTCTCAGGTGCCATCAATACTGTGCTGCACTGATGAAGTCACTCAGCAGCCATAACTTAGTTGCAGACAGTGCTTCATGCATTGTTTGAGCTCTGTTCACAGTTGTTGATCACATAGGCTGCTGATGAGCTAATATCTCTGCTTCTTTGAGTTCCATGCTTTGACCTGAAAGGTTAATCAATAACTGGCTTGACTCTGTTTCGGCTTAGCAAGACTACGACTCATAATTTTTGCTTCTGTTACAGTTGGTAGCTGGAGACAGGCATCTGGGATCCTTCAAGGAGGATGCCAGGCAGGGCCAAAAGCTATGGGCAGGGAGATGGATCTGCAGTGAGGATCTTTACCCAGAAGACTCCATCAAAAAGGACATTTTCCTGGTCTTACCTTTGATGGGCACCTCACTGTGTCCTCATGAAGACAGACATCCTGTGGGAAAGCAAAGGCTGTAATTTTCATGCTGTATACCCAGAAAAGAGAGAAATAGGCTTCCTGGCCTGTAGTGCCAGCTGTCATTGCTGACAGACATGTTGCCTATGGGGAGTTATGCCCAGATCTATTGCTGGCCAAAATTTTTGACTGACAAATGGAACCAGGAAACCTCTGGCAAAGCTGGGATCTGGGCCAGCACCTTGGGCTCTCTCTCATGTGCAGTGCAAATTGTCAGTGCTCCAGACTCGTACAAAGAGAAAGATAAGGTGGGAAGGAATGGGTGCCTATAATTCAACCCAGTGCAAACCAGTCTTCTCCCCAGGTGAGATCCCTTGTCCAAGGACCAGAGCACAGTCTCTTTTCCCAGGGAGATGATGATTTTCCATGTGAGAAGTTTTCCATGTGGAAGAAGTTTTGTAGAAGTTTCTTCGCAGCACCTTTTCTCCAAATTTTTCCTTTCTCTGCTAGAAGATGAAAATATAGGGACAACCTTTCAGCACAGGGACAAAAAAAAAAAAGAACTACTGTTTTTCTGTTCTCAGCAGATGGATCAAAGAGAAGTGCTGCAGCAGGCCAATTACACTGAGGAAACAGCAGGCTCCTTCTGCTAAACAGGTCAACAGATTGGGATGACTCTCTCCAGGCTTGAGCTATAATTGCATCCATCATTGGTCTCAGTTTGGTCCTGGAAAGTTCTCTAGTCTGAGAAGTTGTTTGGGAATCTCCCTTTACTATCAGTATCTGCTTGGCTGTCCGTTTGTTTCCTTGAAGCTACTGTCCTCCACCTTCTTCATGCTCCCTTTTGTTCAGTGAAGCAGAACAGTGGCTTTAAAGAGATACTAATTTGGCCTAATTTCAATCTTAGTGTAAGTTGAGGTGCACTGAGGGCTCAGTATTGCTCTGCTCTTGAAAAGACATTGTCATTTTTACCCAAGAAACAATGTCCCATGCCTGGCCTTTATCTTCTAGGAAGTCCAGTGCCAGAAAACATTGAGGGCTGGATGCAAGTAACACCTCTGCCCCTCTACATTGCCTGCCTTCATCACTGCCCAGGGCTTTGCTTTCCTGCAGGGCTGCAGATAGGATACCACCACCTCCCTGACTTCATGCTCCAAGCCCTTCGGAGCTCTGGAAACCTTCTGGACATGAACCTGTGGATTCAGATCAATTGAAAGTTTGGACAGAAGAAGGAGGGAAGTGTGCAGGGATAGCACAGTTTGTTTGCATAATTCTGGTTTCCCGGATCAATTTCCTCCTCTGAAAAAAAACCACAAATACATGAGCACAAGTTGTTTATTAGAGTCATAGAATGGGTCAGGTTGGAGGGGATCTCAAAGATCATCCAGTTCCAACCCCTGCCATGGGCAGGTTCCCACCCACCAGCTCAGGCTGCCCAGGGCCCCATCCAACCTGGCACCTTCAGGTATGGGGCACCCACAGCTCTTTGGGCAGCCTCAGCCAATTCCTCACCACTCTGAGTAAAACATCTGACCTAAATCTCCCTTCTTTTAGTTTTGCTCCTTCTACTCAGTCCTAAATTTCTGGCTAGTGTTTAGATGACTGCAGCATAATGAAGATGTCTAGGAGTGTTTTTGATTCTTGGCTCATATTTTTGAAACACCTCAACTGAAGTTCTGGACTTCCATTTTGATTGGTCTTCAGTGGGCAGTGAGAAGCATTTCAGGCCCTTCTGAAACTCAGAGCTGGAATAAGTGCCTGAATAGATAATGCCAATTATACACAAATACTGTACATTTTCTATCTGAACGTGTCTTGATGAAACACTATTTTTTTCCACATCCCTCTGCCTCTTCTAAATCCCCCCCAGGAAGAAAAGTGATACAGTTGGGTCAATCTAAATTGATGTGTTTTGGAGCTGTCACTTCCATATCTCATTCCCTGTTTGTTTGGATGGTCCCTGACTAGACTACGTCATCCGGGATGCACTGCTGTCTCTTCTCTGTCTGAGGAGCTGTAATTCATGACTGAAAATGCAATGGTAGAAATCCAAGCCAACATGAACTCCCCGGTCCTGTGGGGACCTGGCAGGATTCATGTAGTAGAAGACCTGACTATTGATCCAGGAGTTTAAGCTGATCCAGATCAGCATGGTTTTCCCCTTAAAATGACACTGCTCAGGAATATCAGCAGAGGTTTTTGACCTACTCAGGAATGGAAACTCCAGTATTCCAGCTCTTCTTCCTGCTGAGACAGGAGCAGAAGCAGTAAGAAATGAATTTGGCTATTCTGATTTCCACATCCAACACTCAGTGGCTCCAGAAGAATCATCTGGAAGGTACCTTGCACCATTCCTTGCCATGGTTTGCCAGCTGGGTGAGGATTTGGGGAGAAAAACCACAGCTCTGCACCTGCTTCCTTCAGGGTCTGTGCTCAAATAGCGTGCAGTGAAACCTAGCAACTGAACACAACATTGCCCTTATCTTCAGCATCAAGGGACTGAGGAGCAGGTGATGATCCACCTCCCATCAACCACTCGCTCATTAAAAGCACTGCAATCTCATTGATGGTTGATTTTTTGGTTTTGTGCTGCAGGTTTCATTCAAACACACTGCACATGCCTCTGATCTTGTGATCCTTTCAAACCCAGTCCGTATGCAGGCTTTGCTCCGCATTCCCAAGACTGGCAGTGAATTTTAATGCTAACTTAATGAAGTCACAAAGGGAAACAGAACCCCCTCCTGAATGTAGCTGGAAATGGAAGAATGTATTTGCTAAGCTGTCAGGAAAGTGGTTTTTTTGGCTACTCCTGATCTCACCGGATCTCAAAACATATTGTGGATTTGCTTCTCTTTCCGTTGAGACCAAGGCTGATGTTCTTGAATGATTTGCTTGCCCAGTTTTATATATCATACACTGTGAGTAAATTTGGGATTGTGACAGCTCCTTAAAAGTCATCCGCTTGGAAAAAATTACTTGCTGTCAGAGGAATAGAAATAAGATGGTCTCTGCTTCTTGTACACGGTCAGGACGACAAGGACTGTCATAAACTTCAGACGTTTTTCCTGATTCTGATTCAGCTTTTGGGCCATTTTTTCTTGTATTTCATTGCTGGAGGCATACATGCAGTAAAAAGGAGGTGTTTAACTGATGGTTTTAAGTTGGATGTCTTGTACTGATGTAAGTGACAGTGGGATGGTACACATAAAGGGGCTTGGGCTGCCATCACCGCGTTGTCTGTAGGATCACTGCTAGCCCAGCTCAGCCCTGCAGGCAGCTCTTGGCCATACGAGGATTTTGGTGTGGACTGAGACAGGTGAGCACTCATGGTATGAGCTCTGAGCATTTCCACAGAGCTACTCTGCTGGCAGCAGATTTGCTGACTGTAAGGAAGCACAAGCTGCCTCTGCACTCTGGCTTTCGTGATATGGTCCATGTCCAACCATGGGCCATGGCGTTGCCTTTGCCACCTTTGTTTTATGAGGTTCCTCTCCTTTTTGTCTGTTGCTTTCCCGTCTGTGGTTTGGACTTATTTTTCTGGTTGTCTTCAGGCCTTGGCTGATATTAAAATTTCCCCCACAGCCTGTTTTCATTTGATACCTTGTCTATTTTCTCTTGGCATTGCTTGGCTAACATGGACACTCTAGCATAGTCCTTTGGCTTGAATGAACACTCAGGATATGTCATTTAAATACTCTGATTGTGTATTTATTTGCCTTTTAGCTTTCTTCTAGCCCAAGGCTCCGCACTTCTTCAATGACAGTAGGTTTGGCTGCACTCTAACAACCTCCCCACGGAGGCTACAGTAATGGTTTTTGTTACTGGTGTTTTTTTAGAGCTAGCTTCTCCTTTTCAACTTTCTTTTCCGCTTTGAGGCCCTGTGAAGATCAGGATCATCTTTTGCTCCTCTTACACTTTGCTCCTTTCAAGTCAGTGGCTTTGAGCACCACAGACCCGGAAGACCAACCACCAACCTGATGGGGAGTTTAGTATCACAGAATCATTAAATGGTTCTCACTCTTCTGCTTTGAGCTATTCACATACTTATTAACTATGCATTATCAGCCTATGTACTGCTGGAACGACAGTTCCAATGCATGTTGCCCAAGGAGGCTGTGGATGCCCCATCCCTGCAGGCATTCAAGGCCAGGCTGGATGTGGCTCTGGGCAGCCTGGGCTGCTGGTTGGTGACCCTGCACACAGCAGGGGGTTGAAATTAGATGAGCATTGTGCTCCTTTTCAACCCAGGCCATTCCATGATTCTATGATTCTGTGTTTCCTGTGGTATTTTCTCTCCACCAGGACAGAAGGCTTAGCAGACACCTTGCTCCCCATCAATCTGCTTTGGGAACCAGTTCTGTGTGGCTCTGAGCGGCCCCCTCAGCGTCTTTTCAGATCCTGCTGAGCTGCCATTCTTGGTCCCCTAAGCCACGAAACTCTAGAAAGCAGAAATGCCAGATGAGGTGATGTGTGATTTATGAGACACTACGTTACAATACTGTGTAAGCTGTAAAAATCAGGGGAATTTTGGAATTCATTTATGCGTCAACACTGTGGAGCAAGAAGTCACATCAGGAAGATCCTTGGTAGGAAAAAAGGCATCTGGACGTCTTGATACCAGCAAAGTGTCATCAATTTGGAAGGGAACCACGGAAAAAGTACTGGAGAAATTGCTGAAAGGACTCCCTTGGCCTTTAGGAAAAACGAAAATAACAAAGCTGTTCAATTTATAAAACAACACCATAAATGATTTACTGCAATTTTTTTCATAGCCATATGAAATATATTAAGAGGAAAATATATGTCAAGAGAGTTAGTAATCAGTATCAAGTGGCAGATGACATTTTGATTTCTGATCTCACTTTAATGAGCATTCAGCTAATAAAAATAGCCCAGATATCTGTCATGGAACATGCCAGCACATGCAAATTAGTCCTTGACTGATAGTGGATATGTGTCTGCTTGTCTAAAACACACGGGTCATTTAAGCTGCACGTAAACCTCATACAAGATATGGGTGGAAGTGAATCCTATGAGAAGCCTCTGGTCCAAAATTGAAAGAACAGACTTGTAGCAAAGAGATCTCATTCTGAATGGCATCATTTTATATGATCTTCGCTTCTGGGAATGGGAAAGTTTTCCATGGTTAGGTAATCTCATTCCCTGCTCCAACATGGACTGGATTCTGAAAGCAGAGCCACAAAGGTTCTGCTGGAAACCTGTCAGGAATAGTTCTAGTGATCCAGCTTCTGTCTCATGCTCCTGCATGTCTCTGGGCAAAACAGACAACGGCTGGGCCCCACGTTGGGGCAAATTCCCAGCTGTGATTTACTGAGTTCCTCATTGGGTTTTCTTTCTGGTTATCTCTGGACTTTTCCAAAATCCCATTGTGTAGATACAGTTTCTTTCTAGTCTGAGCCATCTGATAAAAGAAATAATGCAGAGTAGAAGTCACAGGCTTCCCTGCAATGAGGAGCTCCAAGTCAAACGCTGAGCACTCCAACCTAAAGAGGTTTTTCTGTCCTAAAGGAAGAGACAAACAGCAGGCACGCTTTCTGTAGCACTTTCTGAGACATTTTGCAAGCAAGGAAGTTCCAGCTTATGCAATTGTTCCCCACTTGGGATCCACTTCACGCCACGGACCATCCTCATGACCCTGCTCTGAGCTTTAGAGCCCAGCTGTTCTCTGAAACCAGATGTGGTACTTGCAGAACAGGATCACAGAACCATTAAGGTTGGAAAAGACCTCTAAGATCACTGAGTCCAACCCCACCCCACCGTGCCCACTGGCCACATCCCTCAGTGCCACATCTGCATGGTTCTCAAACACCTCCAGGGACGGTGACCCCACCACCTCCCTGGACAGCCTGTGCCACTGCATCACCACTCTTACAAAAGGATAAAATTTCCCTAACAGAAACCATCAGACACCGCAGCACATGAACTGCAGAGCAGCTATCAGCCCTTGGATGGCAAGTAGAAACAATTACCCCCAATTCTTTCCACTGCAATGTCACAACCATCAGGTCTACCCCTGGGCTCTTTGTTGCACGAAGGTACAATCTCAACACGCAGCAGCAAAAAGTTCTCCTGATTTGCTTCCCTTGGATGGGGGTTGGACAGAGGGGAAGCACGAGATAATGAGCTTCGACCTTAACTGTAGGCAGCTTTAGCTGGGGTGACAGATTCCTGCTTTGCTAATGCCTTGCATGGACTGCCCAGCCCTGTGTCTCCTGGGTGCCTGTGCTGCTATACTTGTAACGCTATTAATATTTGCATGTCTGAAAATGTAACGCAGGCATTTAGGGGGATGCCTCTTGCATTCCTGCCCTGTGTCACAGAGGCGCTTTTAGCTATTCAAAGCAGAAACATAACCCTCACTATTGTGGACTGCGGGGCGTGCACTGGCACTGCAGCTCAGCTATGTTATTGGCTGTTAAATTATCCGCTCCCTTTCTAAATCTGGCCACAGGACTCGACTTTGCAGACTTTGGCAGGGGTGAATTCCACAGGATGTGGGTCCATTTCCTCTAATTTCTTTTAAATACGTCCACTAGTTAACTTTACTGACTGTTTTCCTGTTCTCATTTCAGGGAGCAGGGGTGAAGTGCAGGGGGACGGAGCAGCTCACGCGGTGGCACTTCTGTTCCCCTCCTGCTGCAGCTGGGTGCTCACCTTCCCATTGCCTTCCTTGGCGCTAGAAACTTATTGAAGATGCCCAAGTAAGAAACCTCCTTGCTCCTTCTGCAGTCATGACAGCAGATGCAACTCCTCCAAAGAGGCTGATTCCATTTAGCTTAGGGTTTATTCACCCCTGCAGGGATGCCCCATTCCTGGAGGCGTTCAAGGCTGGTCTGGATGGGACCCTGGGTACCCTGCTCTGGTGCCTGATTTGGGGTTTGGCACTGGATGACCTCTGAGATGCCTTCCAACCCAAGGGGCTGAGGCTTTGTTGTCCTCCCTTGCCTTCATCCATGCTCAACACTGGGGTTTATGCATTCCCAATTCAGGCCAATGTTTTTCTCGGCAGCACTTCAGTTTCACTGGGAAGAGGCAGTGATGTGCAGAGCTGGGAGCTGCTGCCTCCCCCCAGCTCTTCACCCGGTGCTGAGTCTGGATCTGCCCTCCATGTGGTGCTGTGTGGTGGGAAGAGAAAGGAGACAGAATTCCTGCCAGCATGGGGACTCCCAGCACAGGGATCTATAGTCTGGCATGGCCCAATCTAAATGCTCCAGCTTGGTATTTTGATTCATTGAGAGTGATGTTTATGGGCCTTTTGGAGTCCTTAGAAATATAACATCATGGAATCACTGTGGTTGGAAAAGACCACTATGATCATCTAGTCCAACTGCCAACTCATTAAACGTGCAGTCAGGAGAGGGATCAACCTTTACTGACTGCAGCACTTCTTACATATCTCCTGAATTTGGGTATTAATAGGAATTGAAACCATTTGCTGGTTTTCTTACCTTTTTTCCTCCTCCTCTGTGCTATTGAGAATTGCCCCACATTCCCTTAAATTGCCACTAGTTATTTAGTAGCTCCCAGCGAGAATTTTGTATTTATTGGGTATTTAAACATTTTTATCACTGATTCTGTTCAAAGAAGAACTTTCTTTTTTGCAGGAAAGAAATTACAAAATGCTGATCTCACAGCCTGTCTCAGTATTTCATTTTGATAATGCTGGCCTGGTCTGTTACGAGACTGGTGAATTGCTTCATTTTGGTGACACAGAGTGCTTTTATTTTGAAAACGCCACGACATCACAGTTTGTCATAAAGTGAAATATAATGTGAGAAACGTCAAATGGCTTCGGAAGCAGCAGCCTGTAAAACACAAGTCAAATCTGAATGAATCAAAATAATACAGCGGATAGATGCATTTTGTTTACCAAAAAGGATTATTTAAACATCACTGAAATGAAATGGGACTGAATGAATGGCGCTGAAATGAAATTCAGCACTTCTCAGTGGTGTTTCCTAGCATTCCCAGATTTCAATGAAACTGCTGCTCTGGCTGTAAATCTGTTATCTTAAACCTCCTCACTGCTCAGCTCTCACTTCTATAGTGACACACCGTTGTCTCATAATTCATTTAACTTGGGATTTTGTCCTTCTTCCACCGTCTAAAATACAGATATAATTTCCAAGGTAGTTCTGGACACTCACAAGATTCTGGTCAAAGAGAGACAGGATCCTCCATGGATTCATTTCACCCTCACGTGGTGCTTGAGTATCTGGGATGAATCACCTAACACGGAGGCTGGGATGACTTTCCTGCAGCTGCCTCAGTTTGCTTGGGAGAATGCGTCTTGCTGATGTGAGTGGTTTGGGTCACCTGAGGATGACCCAATTCCGTGGGCTGGAGCAGAGTGTGACCTTTCAACAACAACAGGACACAGCAAGTCTTCAGCAGGACGGACACCTCCTGGCTGCACCGCAGCATGGGTAGGAAAGGCATATCTGACACTTAGGGATGGATAATAGATAATATCCCAGTGCACACCTCCCCACAGATGGAGTAGCTTCACCAGGAGGGTTTGGTGTTGGATGGAGGAGTCCCTGGGTGTAGACTTTCAATGTCCATGAGTTCAGACTGGAATATCTTGACCCCTTTTAGTGATCTGTGGTCTTCACCAAGACAACGATTTCCTTTTCCATCAGAGGAAACTGAACAACTTCTCTGAGCAAGAAATGCACAGATTTCTCTTACCAAGCACAGGGCACTCCTGGAATATATTGAGGTGTTACCACAATAGAAGATGCCAGCAGTGGCGTCCTATGGAGGCCTATGGAAGAACATCAATGTGACATACACCATAGTTGAAACAGTAAATGTTCATTTTTCCTCTGAGATTCCTTCCCTTCTTCATCCAAGAAAGAATCCCTTGAACACCAGTTCCCCATCAGTGGAAGGAGCAGCAGATCTTCAGCAGCAGCAGTAATAAAACTCAGAGGTTGGAAGGGGACCGAAGGAAAAACACTCTGCAGAGGTTACCAGGCCAAAGCCCCAGGGCAACTGAAAGCTAAATTAAAAGGGGGAAAAAAAATGAATATCCCATACTAAACCAAAAACCAAAACCCTAATGAAAACACTAAAAGCAATGATTAATATGACAACTGGGCAGCTTTCCCCGAAGACACGAATTCCCATCAGGGTAATCAAATTTGTCTGAAAAATGATAAATAGCTCTACCACTAACCTAAAAATGTACCTTGATCCCACCAAGCTCAATCCCTTCAAACACTAGTTGCTTCATTTAAAAAAAAAAAAAAAAAATTAAAAAAAAATTAAATAAACAAATAATATAAAACAAAACCCACAGTCCCAACACAGGCTTTTTCAAAGTTACCTCAGTCTTTTTTGGCTGTTCAATCCACTCCCTGGTGTCCAGGTGTAAACAATTCCCAAAAAGAGACGTCTGTATCCCTGAATTCCAGAAGAGGTAGCGCTTTGTCTTTCTTTCCCAAAAAGGCCGCCTTTATGCTGAGTTTCTCAACCAAACTGGGGATGTTTAGGCCTTTTGATTATTTTTCCCTTCCTTTTTTTTTTTTTTTTAAACATTCCCCTCTGCTCCCATTGGTGGCCCTTTATTTCTTAATGACATTCTTCTTCCTCTTGCGCAAAGCTTTCTCATCTCCTTTTCCACTGCCTGCTCCCCACAAATCCCACATGCCTTGGCAAACCTTTGTGCTTCATACCGATGCTTGATGCCTGTCCTGGCCCTGAGGAGATAGACTGGTTCTAGCAAGGCTTTCCAAGCCAGGATGAAAAGGGGCATTTGTGAGCATGGTTGTGCTAGATGGGTCAAATGTTACATCTATCCCTAATAATAAAGCTCTGAGCCTTTGGGCATCAGTCCTTTATGGTGCTTTTCATTGCAAGTCTTGCTTGCAGCTTCCTTTTCCTGGCAGCTTGTGGATTTTGGAGGAAGGAGTGGGGCTGGATGAGTGGTCTTGAGGAGAGAAAAAATTGATCTGGACCACCTGAGGTCTGCCCAGAGAGGTGGTGGATGCCCCATCCATGGAGACATTCAAGGTGAAGGTAGATGGGGCTCTGAGCACCTGATGGAGCTGTGGGTGTCCCTGCTCATTGCAGGGGAGATGGCCATTAAAGATCCCTTCCAACTCAAATGATTCTATGAATCTATGATTCCTGGCTTTGTGACTTTGCACTGATAAAACAGCTGAAAGTAGAGCTATGCAATACTACCTTGAACCAAACAGAATTTGTGATATTTAAGCTGATTTTATGTCTTTCCTCTCTGCATCTTCACCACCACCAGCTCTTATAACAATGCTATTATTTTTGTGTTTCTCAGGATGGTTTTTATGAAGTGACTCCAGGATAGATCTTGCACTGAGGAATGTGGTTAGTTGGTATGGTAGAGATGGGTTCGTGGTTGACTTTTGGATCTTTGTGGTCTCTTCCAACCTTAATGATTCTGTGTTCCTATCAGTATGCTGCAGAACAGAGGGATGGATGTGGATTCTTCTGTAGTTTCTAACAATTGTCTCCTTTATATAGATAGATGGTTACTTAAACCTCAGGCTACAATCTGTCAATTCAAAACAAAAGTGGTTTTCATACTGGTTCTCAGCTGCAAAACTGGACCCATTGTCCTCCATTCTGCCAACAATCTCCCAGTCAAATAAAACAAACAACCAAAACCAGATGTCAGCAATGCTGTATCACCTTCACTGGGTCAGATGAGCTCTGGAGATCTCTTCCAAACTAAACCATTGCATGATTCTGTGATTTCTGAGAAGACAAAGTGAGCCAGTGCCATTGCATTCCCAATGATGGTGGGCCAATTTGGGGTGTACTTCTTTCCACGTCGTGCCAGCAAGGCAATGCTGGCAGGAGTTTGGGAGAATAGGACTGGCTGTAGTAACTGCTGGTCTGAGACTCGTGAGTTGAACACTGGTATGATTTTGAGGAGTTCCTTGCAGGGAAAAAAAAATAAAAGGAATGTGGGACACTTTGTGTTTGTATATCTCTAGCATTTAGTTTTGAATGAATTGCTGCCTCAAAGGCTCTTTGGATTCCTGCTGGATCCCAGGCTGAATTCATCTCACCAAACAGTGTCTACGTGATAGATATCAGCCTCTGAACCAGTCACTCCATGCTCTCCTTGCTGATATACCAGTGGGGATTAGTGTACAACACATTGCACCTGAGGTGGATATCCAAGATCTGCCATCTGAATCATGCACCTGCTGGTTCCTTTCCCTTCTACTTTAAGGGGATTTCGTATGCCTGTCCCAACCTGAGCAAAGAAACATGGGTCTCACCCCACTTCTGTAGCCAGTGAGTTCAGCCTGCATCTCTGCAGCATGTTATCCATATCTAAGAACTGGACTCACACGATCTGTTCCAGTGTACTGCTCCTCCCTTTGATGAGTGCTGTGTAAATCTTGTTCTCTGGCTGCACTACGACAGCACATGATATTTCACTGAATACAAGTGGCTGTACATCACACTGCAATCAGTACAGCATTTTTATAGGTGCAATAACATTTAAGGTATTTTACACCAAGCTGTGCCTCCTGTTCAGGGATATGAGACAGATGTAGGTAATAATAATATTGTCCAGAACCACAAATGTCTTTGAAAGAAGCTCTGACACAAATGATTGAGTTTCCTTAACCTCTTATTGCAGAACTGAGCGCAAATAAGGTTTTAGAGTGATGGGTGACTGAGAGTAAATCTGCAAAGGATATGGCTTGTACTAATCTCTGAATTTGATGGAGTAGCTGCCCCCAAGGTGAATGAACTGCCAACTGACTGCCTGCTAACGCTCGTTTCCACTCCAGATTTGCTACTTTATTTCTTCTTGTTTCCCACATCGTTAAAATAATTAGGCCAAGCAAGAAGCAGTAGAAGCAGTACTTTATCAACTGTATCTCCCTCCTTTAGACTCGGACTCTTTGTCGGACCTGATACAGGTATTATGTTCTTGGAGGCTTGTTACAACATTCTCTGTAATTAAAGAAATTAATTCTCCCAGTAATTGCTCAACTTGGAAATACAGGTGGTGTTTTTAGCAGTGGTGAATCTGCCACGCTATTGGAGTAACGGAGGAATATGAGAATTTAATTTAAGATACAAGCAGCAGATAACCTGCTAACAAACACTGTGGGACTAATGAGAAGCCTGCCCTCCTGCCTAGGAAGCTGCCCTGCTGCCCATGAAGGTGTCTACCAAATTAGAAGACTTGTTTCACCCTACAGTTTTCTATATATCAGTCAAACACTGAGACAGGTTGCCAAGAGAAGCTGCCTGGTTTATGGAGGTTTTCAAGATTCAGCCATTCCTGGAGGTCATCTTGGCCCAACTGTGCAACACAGTGAGCAATCTGGTCTGATCTCAGACCCAAACCTGCTTCTGACAGGAGGTTGATCAGAGTCCTCCTCTAGGAGCTCCCTTCCAACCTTTTAACCATTTTAAACTCTACATCTTGGAGCTGGGCCACAGTATATATTGAAAAAAGCATCTGGTCCTGATTTTGATAATGTAAGCAAGGCGACGTTTCGGATAGCAACTGAATCATTCTGCAACTGGTCTCCAGTCATACAACAAGGACCATATGCCATGCCATGTGGTGCTGACTGGATGGGAGTGACGGGAGATTATTACACCCTCTTTCATCTGCAGGATAAATCTTCTTAGATGGAGAATCTATTTCCTTAGTGAAGTTGTTCCACTGATTGAATTACGCTTGCCATATTTCTGTGCATAATTACCATTTTGGACCTTTCTGGTTTTCACTGCTATTAAAGACATTTTCTATCACTGTCTCATGCATGAAAGAGTGTCTAAAACATCAGATAGCTTTTGCCCATGTAGATCTTTCGCAGCCAGGTCCATCATTTCTCGGCCTTCTCTGCAGTATGCTTGAACTCCTTGATGTGCTCAGCATAAGATTTGGCAATATCCAAAACCCAAAAGGACAAGGAACATTGTGTCTTGTTGCAAAGCCCCCATCGGTTGAAGTACATGATTCACAAACGATTCAAGCAAGCCAGTGCCCAGCACTAAGTGCTCCTCCCTTGATTTATATGTTTACCTTCAAAAGAAAGGAAAGAGAAGGCAGTGTGAATGCACCTTGCCGTTATAAACTCAGAGCAAAAGCTCTGGCACAAAACCAGAGTGAGTTTTTCTGTGTTATTCAGAAGAGACAAAGTTCAGAAGAAAACCTCAGGACACAGTGACAGTCGTAGAGTGGGGTTACCATGCCATAGAGCTGAGGTAACAAAGGATAGAAGAACTTTAATGGTGGAAGAAATCTAATAAAGAATATTTGTGTTCTTCCCTGCAAAAAATCTCAGATCTCTCAGAGAATAGAGGCTGAACTGTTTTCAGCCCTACCAGTCAAAGGAGATACAGAGAAACATGGCCTTGACTAACTACCTGGAGATGCCTTTCTCTTTCTATTCAGTGCATAGGGAGGGGAAAAAAAGAGTCTCATCTTAGGTCTTCATCTGCAGGGGTGAAGCCAGACCATACACCAATTGATCTCTTTGGGTCCCATTGGGATAAAGAACAATATTCAGCCAAATTCACGGGTGTGTTTAGGCACTGATGGTTTTTTGGTAGCTAAAGGGTCAGCTGGATCCAGGATTCATTCTGGACAAGTCTTGGGTGCTTTCTTCTCAAGGTGCTTCAAAGGTTAAGTCAGTAGGTCTGGGCTACTGCTGTCCTAAGAAGAGGAGACTGATTTTCCTGTATAGTGCAGTGCATGGCATGAATGTGTTTGTAACAGGAGCCAGAAAAACTGTGAATGTTATTGCAGATAGCCCTGACACAGAGCCCAGGGCTGAGCTCAGCACTGATGAACACAAAATGCACACTTGTCCTGCTTATTCCTTCTCAAGCCTCTCTGGTCCTCTCAAGGATGGAGTGAGCCAAGGTCTTGGGATGCTCTGCACATAAAGAACCCACAGTCCAAGGATGCTGGGTGACCCCAGAAACCTGAAAAATGCAGAGATGGCTTTGACAGGCCTCCTGCCCAAATACCTGCCTGTTATGTAGGGAGCTGGACTGTAAATAACTGTGCTGGGACAGAGGTTGTTTACTGCAGCCTTGTCCCCAAGATTGGTGGAAACAAACAAAAAAATAAAATCAAACAAACCCCAGAAAACAAAGAAAACAAAGAGATTTCCCCCCAGTTCTCTGAGATTTGGGTGTATTTTGGGACAAACTCTACGGAAAAGGGATGATGTCTGAAATGTGTCAGGAGCTCTAAGGCAGCTTTGCTCTACTAGAAGAGGGATATTAAAACAAGTATCAGTCAAAATTGCCAAAATTCACCCTAATTGCATCTGAAGCGACTTTGATCTTGGTGTATCCAGGGGAGCTGGACTGAGTCAGACCATCACATGTGGGTTTGGTTGGTTCCTTGAAGCAGCCATCTTGAACAAACCTAAGCATCCTCCCCCTCCCTCCCTTGAGCACCTGCAAGAAGCAAATCTGGGAAGAGCCATCAGTCCCAAACTGGCTTTGCTGTGAAGTCCCAAACTGGCTTTGCTGTGACTGACCTCTTGAATGCTGATGTTTTAATGAAGGCATTTTCTGCTTCCTTACAGACTTTTTTTAATGAAGCCTACTCTGCTCCAGAGTGGTGGTGGTTCCCCATCCCTGGAGACACTCCAGGTCAGGCTGTTTGGGCTCTGTGCATTTAATGGAGCTGTGGGTGCCCCTGTTCGTTGCAGAGAGTTGGACCAGATGGCCTTTAGATGTCCCTTCCATCTCAAACGATTCTATGATTCTGTGATTCTACTCACAGCCCCTCGTGTGGTTTGCCCTAAATAATTTCTGGGGCGCCTTTCCACAGACCTGATTTCCGTCTCGATGTTACGTCTGCGCAGCACTGACACGTTCTTATCTGATTAGGTTATCTACTTATCAGTTTCCTCCTTACGACATCCAGTTTAGCTCCACGTGACTTTTGTGAAGTTGGTGGTTTTCACATGAAGTCACCACGTGTGAATTCATTTTACCCCACAGCTGAGGATGCTGGGTCCTACGGCTGCTTGTACATTCTGGATAGCAGAGGAGGGATTGACTCAGGAGAGCAAAGGATCTGACAGATATCGGGCATCCCATGCGCTGCAGTTGATGTGGTTATACTTTGAGAGGAGCAGCAATGCTGGCATGTCCCTCATGCTGAGGCTGTCCATTTCTATACCTCTTCTTGTGGCAACTCACCCTAAACTTGGACATCCAAGTTTCTGAGTGTGGGCTGGGCATCCCTCTGGACCCTATCTTATAAAACTGTAGAATCATTAAGGTTGCAAAAGACCACTAAGATCATCCAGTCCAACCCATCCCTACCATGCCCACTGACCACGTTCCTCAGTGCCACGTCTCCTTGGTTCTTGAACACCTCCAGGGATGGTGACTCCACCACCTCCCCGGGCAGCCTGTGCCAACGCACTACAACTCTTTAGCAGAAGAAATTTTCATTAATATCCAACCACAACCTCCCCCCTGGCACAACTTAAAGCCATCACCTCCCTGTCTCTCCCTGTCCGTGGCTGTGGATTGTTCTCTGATGCCCCCATTATCTCATTATCTGCAGTGGCTCCAGCAGAAGAGCTGCACCAGGTGGTGGATGTGGTGCTCTAAAAAGAGCATGCAACCAAAAATACGGATGCTAAAGCAGGGTGATGAATTCATCCCCATGCAATGCTGCATGTGCTGTCGCAGCCTTTTCCCTCCACTTTCCTGCTATGCATTGGCATCTTGGTCAAAAGTGCTCCCTGCTGGTGCCAGAACTCTCTTTTAATCTTAGCTACAGATGTTTCTGTATGGCCTTTCCTCTATGGTCATTTGCTTTTGTCTTTTATCTTCATTTTTCTCATCCCACTGCATGACCCAAATTGCCTGTGGATTTCAAGGGTGTGTTTAACATCTCTGTTTTGTGGTGTTTAATCAGGGCTGAGCCTCATGGTAGGCTTTCCTTTCAGAGGGCTCTAATTTTCTTTTTTTCCTGAGCTGGCCACTTGTCTTCACAGAAGTGTTACAGGAATCTGATATTTTTGAGAGTATCAGCCCTGTTCTTAAAAGCATCTGGAACTGGTGGATGACCCATCCTTGGAGACACACAGTATCAGGCTGGATGGGGCTCTAAGCACCCAGATGAAGCTGTGGGTGTCCCTGTTCATTGCAGGGGAGTTGGACTATGTGGCCTTTAAGGGTCCCTTCCAACTCAGATGATTCCATGGTTCTATGATTCTATAACTGCCCTGTGGGTTGGACAGTTAGGGCAGAAATACACACAGTGACATCAAAAGACTCATCTCCTTAAGAGCCTGAGAAAAGAAATCCTTCTGAGAAACACTGTTGTAGCCTATACTGTTCCATCAGGCCCTATAACTTCAACTTTTGGATACTAGATTTCTGGCATGTTGCTATTTCTATTTTAATATCCTGGAATTTGCTTTTTTTTTTTTCTTATTGCAGTATCTGGTTGAGTGGCTTCACTTCTTTCAGCTTTAGTTGATCAGGTCCCCTCTGTGGGTGACGGAGAAGATGGTTCACCTCCTGCTTTTGTGACCCTTTCCACACTCTGGAGTGTGACCAATGCCATAAGCTTGGTGCCATCAGAAGCTGCTTGAAGGGAGGTGAAATGTATTTGACCCCATCTGGCAGAAAGCAGCACTGGCCTGGTCTTGGTGGTGGGGTTTGCAGATGGTGCAGTGGGGTGGGAGCACTGCTGTGGTTCTGTATCACGCTTTACAAGACATCAGCATGCAGGGTGGGCTGAGCATGGCAATACTTGGTGCTACAGCCATAGCCTCTCCTGGGCTGCTGATTCTTCCATCCACAAGACCAAAGTGACTCTCCAGACCCTCTCAAGCTGGATAGATAAAGGTAAGACTGAGGCTTGTGGCCCTGCTGCTTCAGGAGCAGTAATAATAACTAAGGCCACAGCATTTCCTGATTTTTCAGTGCTCAGCCAAGCAAACTTGCTTTTCACACAGGGTACCTTTTAAAAAATACCTATCTGTAATATCCTATGGAGACTGTTGGTATGTGGTGGCTCCTAATAAAACAGGAGTCAGTGCACTGTGGTATGGAAGTATTACACCACAGACAACAACACCCTGCACTTAGAATAAGAAATGACTGGTGTTACTCATTTTAAGAGTGTCATGGAAAGCAAACACGGTTATTTTTATTCCTCCCTCTCTCTTTCTCTCTTTTCCAGTCAGAATAATGCCCCTGCTGTATTTCTGTGCACGTTGCCATCAGGAGCCAGGACAGAGCTGCCTGCTTCTATGCCATCCCTAATTTCCCTAACCCCATCCTCTCCATGGTTGAAGGCCCCTGTTTGGCTTTGTGACCCTTTGCAGGCTCCTGCTGCCCTCTCATACTGATCCACACCATTGCTGTTCTCCTGGCTTTTGTTCCATGGTCCTGTTTGTTTCTGCTTTGGTCCCTAGGTGCCAGGGCTGCAGCAGAGCGTTTGTTGTTGCTGGAATTTTTCCACTGAAAGAAGGGAGCTCGATGTTGATGCTATGAGGACAACTCAGAGCCCTGACTCATTACAGTTGCACTTAAAAAGTAATTAAAATGCGCTGCATTCTCTCTTTGTGGCTTATGAGATAAATATTGATTCCTTTTTGTTCTCAGTCTCTTTGTTCCTGGATCAAGACTGAAATTATTTTCTGGAAAGAAGGCTTGGGTTTATTGAAGATCTTCTTGTTTTAAGCTGACGGTATTTTTGTGTTCCTGAAGTCATAACAAGCCTATTTTCTGCTTTCTTATAACCCTTCCTGTTGAAGATCTCAGAACACTCCACTGGCATCAAATGACCTCATCCTCTTCTACAAAGCCTTTGACCTAATCTAAGAAACTATTGCCCTGTAATGACATTGGCTTGCAGATATGGGGCTACAAGACACTTGGATGTCTCAGGGATCTTGAAATTAAACCAGCTCATCTATTTTGATGAGGCTCTGGCACAGGATGTCCACAGAAGCTGTGGATGCCCATCCCTGAAGGTGTTCAAGACCCTGGGATGGGGCCCTGGGCAGCCTGAGCTGGTGGGAGTCAACCAGCCCACAGCAGAGGGGTTGGAACTGGGATGATCTTTGAGGTCCCTTCCAACTCAAACCATTCTACGATCACTGTATGATTCTCTTCCCTTGCTTTATGCCCAGCACTGGCACTAAGGACAAGCAGGAAGAAATTTCTTCGAGGTTGGGTTACCCTTGCACAGCTTGGTGCTTTCTAAGACCACAGCTGGCTTACAGTCCACGGCACAAGGCTCTGTCAGAAGAAAGGATGAGGCAATCCCTTGT
This sequence comes from Lagopus leucura, assembly GCF_019238085.1. Taxonomy (NCBI): domain Eukaryota; kingdom Metazoa; phylum Chordata; class Aves; order Galliformes; family Phasianidae; genus Lagopus; species Lagopus leucura. The sequence goes on from NW_024966853.1 coordinate 33,884, forward strand.
CTTCTTGAGGTGAGTCCTGCCATGTCTGGTGGATCCATCCTCATCAGTCTAACGCTGCCCCTGATCGGTCAATGGGAGGGGAGCCTGAGCTCTTGCCAGTGCTGCATGTCTGCCTGTGAGAAAGTACAGCCACCTAATTACTCAGAGGTATAATTAATGGTGTTAGGTTGTGCATCATGTGTTCTCCACAGCTTCCCTAGCTTCTGTATGACTTCGTTTTGTGGCAAATCTGAAAGTAATTTCCATTATCTACCTCAGCTTATTTTACAGACTTTGTCTAAGTGGGTTTTAAGATCTCTTTTTTCAATAAATTCTATTTCTTGGTTCTCCTTTTTTTTTTTTTCAGTTACTGCAAGCATACAAAATGTTCAGTGTCTGGAGACAAGTAAAACAACAACAAAAAAAGACGAACAGAGGAAAGTGAAAAAGAGGGATGCAATTAAAACATCGCTGCTCTGTCATTCCTTCACCTCATAAAGTTTGGAATTGCAAGAGGAAATGTAAACAGAACAAAAATAAAAGAAAGTAACAGTAAAAGCTCAGTGAGCAAAGTCAGCTTTTGGTGGTCTGGCACATGTTTTAAATAGAGCATGCTGCTCTTGCCAAAGAGTTTTGTCTGCAGAGCCTCTAGGAAGATTTTAATGGAGAAAACCAAAATCTACCCCCTACAAACATTGATACAGTCACATTCTTCTATTGTTTTATTGAGATATAACACTTGTTATGAATGCTGCCAGCATAGGAGTTGGTTCAGGCAGAATTCAATTTTTCCTCAGGAAAAAGGCGGTCAGAATGGATGATGTTCTATTAATCCTTTGTAGACTTGCAGAAAACAGCTGGAAGGGACGTTCTGCAGTTCTCTGAGCCAACTTCTGACCTCAAGGCAGGGTGAGATCTCTGTGAGCCATTCCTTGAGACCTCCAGCAATGAGATCATGAACTCCACGGGCCATCAACGATTTCAGTTCTGTTCTTATTAAATATAGAAATTTAGTAAAGCTGTTTAGATATTTACGGAGAGGACCTGAAGTTCAGATAGGCCTGAAGTTATGTTAATTTGCAACACTTTTGGCGTTGTTTCATTTAGTAGTTGCCTGCTATAAAGACTTCAAAATGAATGAGATCTGCCTCACCTTTGGGGCAGCCCTTGATGAGGCTTGTAGCCAAGCATTTCCTTCTGCAGACACTTGTTTTTTGTAGCCAATGCAAAGGTTCCCATTGCGGCACACCTGGGAACTGAGCACTCCCATCCAGATTCTGAACGTGCAGTACTGCAAATGTTTCACTGCAGAAGGTCCTTCCAGCCCTCAAGAGCCATCTGGCACCTGGAGGTGGTGAAAATGTAAGAGTTGAATAGCTGAGAAAGACATCACTGCAGAGCTTACCATCCTTCCTGCCTACACCTTTCAGTCCCAGTTATCCCTGGGAACGTGACATGAGCCAGTGGTAGGCCTGGGAAAGTTTTTTCTTGGAGGAAAGTGTTCTAAATGAGATCCCAAGCCATCTCATGGAAGTCCATTGTGGTCTTCATCTAGGATTGCGGGTTATGCATTTTCCCAGCTCAACACATTTTTTATCTAAGATTCCTCTTCGGCCTCTTTGAAGGACGTTTTAGTCAACTTTGGACGCTAAGCAAGTTGCAAAAATTTGGTTAATTCTTGAAGTCTCTGAAAGGGAAAGTTTAAGGATAAGTAAACAAATGATTAGCACTAAAACTGAAGAAACATCTTATTATTGTTGATCCTCAATCACCTCTGGCTTTCACCAGATACAGCAGTGAAGTCCGAGTTCCTCTACTTCTGTTTCTCTTCGTGGAAAGTCCTTCACTCACCCCCATACTTACATATTTTGGCACAAATTCTGCTGAAGTCTTATTCCTTGCAGCTTCTTGCTCTTTCCTCCCAGCCCTTCCTTTTTAAGTGTCATTCAGATGATCTCTGTTAGTGTGGACTGGTCTCCCTCTTGGCTTAGCAGGGTTCTGAGGTCCAGCTCAGTCCTCTTCTTTCCCTGCTCAGTGAGTTACAGCTATGCATGCCCATCTTGTTTGCATTTTTTATTTTATTTTTTTGGGGGAAAGGCCCCAGTGGGAAGCTTGAGTCTTGTGGCACATGGCAGGCATTTCACTCTGCAATTATCTATCGGCGCTGCTAATCTGCTTCGAGTGGAGCTGGCCGTGCTCAGAACGTGCTTGTGGCTTTCCTCATCTTTGGCTCTTTGCTGTGGTTTCGGCTCTTTCTGAATCCCCCAGTGTTCAGGAAGAGACGGAGCAGTTCCCACACTGCTTCTTCTCCTCCTTTACCCTTCCCTTGGTTCCTTGACATTCTCTGGGTTTTTACTTTTTTAGTAGTTTTTTTTTTAAATGCACACTGGAAAACTCTGGTTTTGTTCCTCTGGTTTACTTTGCATTGGGTGTGAAAGGAAGACTTACCTCTATATTTCATGCTCCCCCTCCTTCTCTCCTTGCCATCTCTTTTACTTGGTGTTTCCAGACTTCTCTGCTCTTGCCAACTTCCCAACAATTTTCAACCATACAACAGATATACGTTGGGGGTTGGGTGCCACAAGGAACTTTCCAGCAGAGACATGAATCCCTTTAGGAAACCTACCTGTGTGAATTACTGTACATAAAGCACGGCCAGAGGGAGCTTGGTTACGGAGCAAAGGCAGCACAGTCTGTGCTGGATTTGATTCTCTGCCTTGTGTGATTATTTGTGTTTTTGCAAAGGGAATGGAAAAAGGAGTGTGGTAGCGGTAAGCACATTTCTTCATCTTCTTTGAACAGAGAGCAGCAGATAATCAAGACTTTCTATCTGTCATCTCCGGTTAGAAAAGTAATAAATGATTGATAAACAATCCAAGTTTCTGCAGAATATAAAGTGGAGATTTGCTCAGTGAGTCCAGCACTGGATTGTACGACAAAGGAACTTCAAGGAATGAATTCTCATTTCTTTTCCAAAGAACACCTCTTTTCCAGAAGTAATAATTAAAAAAAGAGTAAGTGAGGTTTGACACCCACGGCTCACATTTCCATGTTCCTAATGTTTTGGTTTTTTTACCTTCACTATGAAAAAAGTGCACTGAACAAAAGCTTTCAATGTGTCATAGGATCATAGAATCATTAACGTTAGAAAAGACTACTAAGATCATCAAGTTCAACCATCAAAGCATCAAAATCTAAGTTCGCCTTCTACTAAATGGTGTCTAAATTTCATTAAATGATGTGTAAATTCATCTTCCACTTCCTCTCACTCCTGGAGCTTGCTTCTGCCTTCTTAGTGTAAGTCCTATTCCTGTTGCAGATTTGAATAAGCTATGATTCTGTTTCTCCTCCATGAGTACCCATCATGTCAGGACAAATTTGTGACCTAAGAGAGGTCTTTTGTTATCAGCATGCTGTGATCTTCAGCAGAGCATCACGTTGCCTTTTGTCTCAGTTCTGTCATCCTAAGCTTGATTGGTTTGCTCATTTTCCACAAGGCTTTGCTTGGTTAATTGCTGTCTCTATTTGGCCACCACTGTGTTCAGATCAATGAAGTTGTCTCCTCAGTGTTCAGTGGCCATAAAAAATAAAGTAGGGGCAAACAGAGGGTTATTTTGAGATCAGGCACTTTTGTGCTTTTTGTTGCTGGCTAGGATGTCATAAACACAAGTGGGACAACATAGCCATCCCTTGTCTATTACACTGTGTTGTTTTCTTTTTTTTTTTTCCCTTAAAACAGCACAGCAAAAAATAGAAAAGGTCTAGACTTGAAGCTAAAGAAAAGCTATAGCATTTTTGTTGCAAGGGATTGCAGAATTGATCCTGGTCAGGCTTCCACCAGCTCCCCATAGTTGTGTGTCCGTCAAACTCTGATATTACGCTTGAATTTGGCAATGAGAAGACAATAAGACCTCCAATAGCAGGTGGGATTGATGTGACAAACAACAACATGAGCACTGCCTACCTACAGGCTGCCTGCTTGGAGCTATTCCATTTTGCACAACTGCACTCATGGCTTGATAAGCAAAAAAAGACACGTGGCTTGTGTCTGCAGAAGAACCAAACAGCACTTGCACTAATGGAACATTCCCACATCTCCATCTCCCTTCATGAACTCATCTTCTCCTAGATCCTGCGCTGTTCAGGTTTTCTCCATCTTTGACACTGTGCTCAGTGAAGGAGCTGGTGCTCCTCGTTTACTCAATCACAGGCTCACAGTCAGAATCAGACATTTGCAATGGAAAATTGAGGTCTTTGTGCACAATGCTTTTGTCAGCATGGATAACTTCCACTGATGTCCACATTTAAAGACCAGATATTTCTGCAAGTGTTTTCTCTGGACATATCCTCCAGGTTTATCTTGTCTCAATGGGATGAAAAGTGTAACATGCCAAAGGATTTTGTTCATGTATGAAAACACGTGTGTGTATGGACATGCATACGTTGCTGCCTGCGAATATAAACTGTATTTCAGTAAAACCAACTATCTGTTCCTCAACCAGCAGACAGTTCTGAGTCCTCCCACAGCTCACAGACACCTCCAAGATGCCAAAGATCTGGGCCTCATTTCTCCTCTGCCCTCTGTCATTTGCACAGTCATGTTTACTGCCTTTCCAAAGGTGAGGGGTGGTGAAGTGCTGCAGGAATTTTTGCCAGAAAAATGAAGCCTGTTCCTATAGAAGGACTTTGTCTGCCCCAAACTGACTGGCTCATTCTTTGGCTCGAGGAGGCATGCTTCCACCTGGGTCTGACTTTACTTTGGAAGTGTTCACCTGTGAAGATAGGGGAACAGAATGTGTTCAGGCTGCCAACAGAGCCGGACCTCTACTGCCACGAGTGAGAGGTTGCAGGAGTGGTTTGCAAAGAGCCTGTGTAATTGTCTACAGTCCTAAGTAAGTTGAAACCAGCAGTATTTCAAACGAGGCTTGTAACTTCAACACAGACTAACCTCCCCGCCTTCTCCAGCCAGATGGGTATAAAGGCTCCTTGATGGGATGAAAAGCAGATGCACGTACAGCCTGAATATCATAAACCCACTCCCTGGAGATACACCGTCCCTGAGGTTAAAGAGATGCCTTGTCAGGGCACAGATGGCTCAAGAGCAGCTATGGCCAAGAACAGCACATGTTTAGTTCTAGATGCAGACAAGGTCATACTTTCATTTAATTCCTCCTCCTCTGTCCTTGTCTCTCAGTATTTCTGAGCAGGATTCCCTATTCAAAGGATATTCTCCTCCTTGGGAATCTCTTCTAGTTGCTCCTGTGGGGTTAGAGCTGGGCTGCATGGCGCAAATAAGGTTATTCCCATTTCCCTCCTTCCTTCATAGTCTGCAAGCTCAGCCAAGAGACCAATGGAAAATGCTAGATTCAGATTCTGGATGTTTCAGACCATCCAGGAAGTGACCCTGCTTTGCCTCTTGGGTAATCTCATGGCACTGCAGGCTTCGCATCCACATGCCAACCCCCCATCGCTTGCTATTCTGTAGCCTTCCAGCAAGGAGCTGCCTCCAGCTGAGCTGCTGGGTTATGTTCGTGACTGCAGCGTGGCAGGGGAAGAGGGCTCAGCAGAAGTGGTGACTGACTCTGGAGAAGGAATTGGCCAATTGGTCTCCATGGGTGGGATTTTTCTCCACTAATTGCGGCTGCCGAAAAGCGGGCCATCTAATGAACAGCGGCTCTTTAGCCTCCCTCTGAAGTCAATACAGAGAGATCAGGGCTCTACAGGGAGTTTCGTTCTGCCCTAAGACTGGTGTGCAACAAAGATGGCATGAATTGCTTTCTGGAGGAACTTTCTCATTTGTGGAGGATCACTAGACGATGGATGTAGAGGAGATGCTAGATTTTGGTATCGAAAAACACTTGGCATGAATCCCCTCCTTTCTCAACGCAGATTCCATTAGTGGCTGCCAACACTGTTTATCATTCCTACTATCATTTTTCATAGAATTGTTTGAATTGGAAGAGGACCTTTGAAATCCATCTGGTCCAACTCCTCTGCGATGAACAGAGACAACTATGGCTCAGTCAGGGTGCTCAGGGCCCCATCCAGCCTGATCTTGTTTTTAACCTTGTTAGCAGAGCTGATCTGCTACTGAGAGAGAGGGGTGGAGGTGTCTCCCACAGGTGATGTCCCCAGTGGTGAAACATGACATAGAATCTCTCTTACGTCTTCACAAAACGTGGTAATATTTCAAATTGTGTTTTTTCTTTTCTTTTCTTTTTTTTTTCCCTCTCTAATTTCAAACAGCCTGAAAGAATAAATAAATAAATAAATAAATAAATAAATAAATAAATAAATAAATAACACAGCAATAAACCACCATGAGCAAAGTATTTCTTTGACATTTGTTGGCATCTTTTGCTTTAGACCCTTTAAGAAACTCTAAGGAATTCACTACTACTATTCACATAATGAAGTGTAAAATCTTTTGTTAGCAATGACTTCTAGCAAATACTTGTAAAATAAATCAAACCAAGGCATGAGCTCAAGAACTGGAACTTGTCTGTCCTTGCTGTTTAATAGTAAGCATGCTATTCAGTACAGCTTTGACTCTTGCCAACTTGTGATATATGCTACACATGTCCCAGTAATTGCATTTGTATGGAAAAGGACATCGTGTCTACCAAGAACACCTCCTCCCATAAAGCGAGGAGCAAGACACCATTTTGGGTAGGGAAAGAGCAGAACAGATGTGGGACATACCAAATCACTTGCCATAAAGACCACAAATATCTATATTGGTTAATTGTCACAGTGTTGTTTGGTCTGTTTTTTTTTGTTCAGGTCAAACAGGCAATGATGCAAACACATTTTGGAGGTTCACATCAGCCAAGAAGAGCTCTTGGTGAATGGTCACTGTGTGGACGCAATGCTCTGAAAGTGAAAATAATGCAATGTTACAGCTGGGGAGTGGAACGTGTTGTCCTGGCTGAGCACCACGATGGAAGGCACACAGGACTGGGGGCTGCCTGGCACATCTCGCTTGCTATTGCAGATGCCTCCATGGGCATCTCGACCTCCAGATCCTGGCTGGGCAGAGCAATTAAATTGTAAGTTTCCAGACTGCTGGGGATATGTGAAGCACTTCCAAGTGCTCTGAGGAATGTCTGCAGGTATACTTCATTTCTTGTTTCCAAGCACAGGGGTTCATGCCCAATGCAGTGCCTCTAGTGGATCTTCAGTTCAGCACCCGCAGATGACTTCTTTAATTGGGTGCATCGATACAGTTTAGAAGCATCCAAAACAGCAGCAGTGCAGTGACAGTAAGGCTGGAAATAATTTTCCACTGCTGCTTTCCCAACCTCTTCTAATGCATATCCTTCATGCTTGAGCTGCTTTATAAGCTAAATATTCACACCTCATTGATTGCCGCCTGGATGTTTATAGGACCTGGGCAGAGCTGCTGTAACAGAGGGAAGGATAAGAGAGTTAGAATAACAGCAGATGCCTCAGTGAGGATTCATGTGCAGACATGGAATTGTCTGCCTCTGTCTCAGCCAGGAAAGCGGTTGCTCAAAATGACATCATGGGATACCCTGTTAATTTTGTCTCTGTGCGTGCTTCCAGATCAGATTGCACTTTGCAGATCCCTCAGCTGTTTTTTAAACCTGCCAAGAAATGTGCATTTGGAGCAAGTCCAGTTCGCTTCTCTCCTTCTGCCCTGTGCCACTGTACCTACATCTCGTGGGAGAATCCCTACAGGCTGGCATTGCTTCTGCTGCCCAACAGATGTGGCAGGGTTGTAATGTCCCCAGCACTACATCCATGCAGTAATAACAAGATGTTAGAGTCAGTATAAAGATCAGATGGGAGAAAATGGAAGAAGGACCTTGAATTTAGCTTCAGTGAGTTGCTAGATTTGACTGCTGTGAGACCCCATCCTTTACCACCAAATTTAAACTGGAAAGACTCCTCTAAAAGCACCCGTAAGTTAGCTATCCCCGGAGTCTTCTTCCCCTAGTGCCTCTTCTTACCAAGCAATTTGTTATGGCTGGAGAATGTAGAGCAGTGTTTTTTCCTTGAACAGCCTGATCAGCTGTCCTTGATGAAAGCTAATTGATCTTCGGAGGAGCAAATAGCCAGCACCAGGCACTAATGATCTCCAGCTGGCCCCTCACCACTCAGGACCCTTTAAAGAGATCCAGTAGCAGTGGCTTACTTCTTTTTGCTGGAGGCTGATGCACCTGAATGGGGGCATGGTTCATCAACTTATTTCTGGACTCTCTGGCTCTAATTTAGGAGTGCAAGTGGGACTCCTATGGGTGTCCTCTGTTGTGCAGCAGAGGCTCTTTGGAGGTCAATGGGCTTGCACTGGTATGTAATAGGTAGTGAATTAACTCTGAGCTTATGGGGATGCTCCTCAAGATGCATTCATGCTTTGAAGAGAACTCTCTTTGTGGTGGGTAAACTTGACCATCATCCTCCAGCACCAGGAAAGCTTTGTGAAGACTGCATTGGCTACTGACTTCCTCTGGGCTATGTTCTAGAATCACTTTTAAATACCTCCTTCTTAAGGTTTGGGCACACATTATGAAGTTACATGAATTTGTCTATTTGATCCATGATCACTGCTTATGTTTGTTTTGATAGTTCTTGGCTTCTTTTTTTGTTAAAAACTGTTCAAGAGCAGAACTGCTGGAATGGTGCAAAAGTAGAGTTGTGAATATATGCTCCTGATGGGCTACCTGAGATGTCTTATATGTTGGTTGGTTCTCTGTGATTTGCAAATATCTGCAGGATGCTTACTGCCAGTAAGAGTCTTTGTGAACATTGAAAAGACTGTATTTGGTCATAGAAGTCCATGTGTCTTTATCTAGAAACTGTCCTCAGGCATTTCACCAATCTCCCTCAGTAGGTTGTTAGTAGTACTCTCAGTGATGTACCAAACTAAGATTTAAATAACTTCATTCTTATTTACATCTGTTAGAGAGGTGGTTCACAGCTAGGGTAAGTTTATGTCCTGACTTCACATCCATTCTGGGTCTTTATCTTATTCTTATCATTTGTTCTTATCTTCTATGTTAGAGAAGAAAAACAAAGCCACATAAACTCTTAGTTACATTTCTGTTCATGGTGGAGTGGTTTGGGATGCATCCTGTCCACCAGAAACTTGCACAAGCTCTGCCAGCTGTAATAACTGATGAGCAATGAGAGCCTGTAATTGCTGGCATTCCAATTAACTGCCACAGTGAATTACGATATGAACAATTGCAACTTGCATTTTGGATCATCTTAACAACACTGTGCCATTTTAGACTTTATTGATAACAACATTATTGTTCCCATTATCTCTCAAAATGATATTACTTGAATTTGCTCTTGCTCTCTATTACCTCCAATTTCATTAAGTGGGGAAGATGCATTAAACTCAACAACTGATGCTTCCCTGCCATTAGTATGACTCCTGTTAGTAGAATTGCCCCTATTCATTCCCATCTGTCTTCTACTAGCATCACAATACTTCAATTCTCCTCACTACAATCAAGAACAAGCTCTTACTGAGGAGCATGTGAAAATTGTGCTGATTGTTAGATGCAATTTAGGAGATGCTGTGTAGCCTTGTTGTCAAAGCAAGGTTCAGTTACTTCTGGAAACCCCCAAGACTTTCTGATGGAGTTTGCAGGGCAGATGGTGCAAACCTGCCTCACCCTGACTTTGTCAATAATGTTATATTTGTAAATGTGCTATGGATCTGGCTCACTCCATGTTTCTACATTCATTTTCTATGTAAAGTATTTCTTTTTGGCTTATGTCTCTCATTCCCTTTTCTGTGCAAACCCTCCATGGGGCAGAAATCACTCAGAACAAAAGAAAATGTAACTTTATCCCATGGTTTGAGCTATTGGTGTTCTATCTTGTAACAGCCCCAACTCTGTGGAAAGACTTACAGAACCTGTAGGACTGGCTGAGATTAACTTCCCCAGTGTTCAACATCAAAAATCACAGAATAAGGATAAAAGGTCACATATATCATTAACTTCTGTACTACAGTCTGTTCATGCTATAGCAATATGTGGTGCTTCTGTGGAGAAGTATTCACCAAAATGAGGCTGGGAAAAATTGTTCATCCATCTGTGGTCCCAGATAGGATCTGGTCCACCAAAACAGTTTCTCACAGAAGTTGAACTGTTCTTAAAAACCTTCTGTAAAGAAAACCATGGAGGATAAGCACACAGGCACTGTGTCTATACCGATATCTGATTTTTCCATGATCACCTTTTAATTATTTTTGTGACACTTCTGAAGTCTCATGAGATCTAACAAATGCACCCTGTGTATCAGTGATGGATGGACAGTGATGGACACTCTTTCAGGTTGTGTTCCCCAGTGCCTGTAGGGTTTGGGCATGAGTAAGCACAGCTTCACCTCTCTCATTTTTATTTTTTTTTTTTAATTTCTTTCTCCCTTTCTGAAGAATTTTGAGATCTATCCATTGTCTATCACACTGTGATGCTTGGCTTCAGCAAAGCTACTGAATGTATCAAATATTTCAATGTCACGTATTTCCAGCAGCAAATATGGGCTTTTATCACTCTTCTTGGCTACAAAAGGCTTCTGCTCCAGAAGGAAGGCTGCAATTATGAACAATGGTTGCGAAGTAAAATTAATGTCATAATTTGACACAGACATTTTTCCTAAAACCACTGCAGTGATGACAGAAATACTTGATGCTCAACTGCTAACTTGCAAAATCTGCTCTGAGAAAGATAAGCTTATTTCCTGAAGCAGCTTGAAAGGAATTAATTTTTCTCATATAATTTAGTTGTTTTTTCTTCCTCATGAAATCTTTTGGGCGTTCTTAAAATGTGCTTGTGAATTTTAGAAGTATGCCAAGTCTCTTCTTTTTCTAAATGTGTCTGGAGAAGAATGTGTTTTCTTGCATGAGCAAAAGACACATCAAGTGTTTGTCCAGCAGAACAACCATTGCAGTTCTTGCTTTAAATTTATTTTGTTGGAAAACCTGGAATTTCCATTAAATGGGAGAATATTTGGTACAAATTTTGTTTATTAGCAATCATAATAATAAAACATAAATTAGAAGCCATTATGCAGCTCTTGATAAAATATATCTGAAACCTTAAATTTGGAGCCTGTCATATAAGAAGTTAGTTTGAGGGATTCTCCATGAACCTGCTTGTTTTTTTTTCCTTCAGGCTTTCATTCCTTCTGCCTTGCAAAATGCCAGCCCTCTGGCCATGGTTGGGTGCTGGTGGGAAGACATGGTGCATCACCACAGAGTGAAGCGAAGGGCCGGTCCCTGATCCGTGTCACAGCCTGCTTGTGTGAACGTGGTGCTCTGTGTCCCCCTTCTGCCCACTTTGCCACTGCTGACAAATTAATGGCTGCCATTTATGGCTGTGGCACCATGGAGTTACGGTTGAGAACAATGGGGAATCTGCTTTGCACCAATCCTGATGGCTGTGTTTTTCCACTGGGATCCTTCATACTGTGACTTGAGGATTATGTGACGTAGGGTCCCACCCCAACTGCACCCCGTGAGTGCATCCACCTGGTTTGTGAACGGGAAGAGCAGGCAAAAACATTTTGGAGGGCTTCCATTTCCCAGGTTGTGGTGAGATCAGAAGAGTACAGTAACCTTTGTTTTATGTATTTCTGCTGGAGAATGTAAAACTTGGGATTGTAATATTTGAACCCAGAACTTCAATGAAGAAGTGGATCTTCAGCACCTTCATGACAACTGACTGAAGTTTGATATCACCAGTGTAGGCACCCAGAACTGCTTAGAGTAATTATTGACCACATCATCAGGGAGCGCTTCTTTGTGGCACGTGGCAATGTATTCACCTCACTCTGACTTTGGCATTCAGGAAAAAAACCCAAGAGATAAATAAAACACCATGTCACTTTGGATATCAGCAGCTCTGATTAGTCAGAGAGGGCACTGAGGCTGGAGGATGTCCAGTCTTCAAATAAGCAGGAAGAAAAACATCATATTGTGTTGTCTGCTGGGTGAGTGAGTGCACTGCAAAAGTTGAAGCCATGTAGTGAAACTACCACAATGCTTTGATGGCACTTCGCTGTTATTAATATCACTCTATCTGCAGTGTGTGCAATTAACTTAGGAGAAAGTTGCCAAATATCACAAAGAGCGGCAGCTTGATCAGATGCAGAAATGATTCTGAAATAGGGATGATCTCTGTTTCTCCACCCTTGACAAAGAAGACCAGATTTAGTGGCCAGAATAACTTTTTATGATCAGTTCAAGCTCTTGAACCCTGCACAGGCAAATGGGCTGACTATGGATAAAGGTATAGATGAGATTTGGGATTTGCATATCAAGGCTTGCTGGCTCATTTTACGGGAGCAACTTTCTCACAAAAAAAAAAAGGAACCTTGGTGGTGATTCATATGTTTGAGTCAAAGACTGACCTGGTTTTGGGGAGGAGAAAAGCTACATAATACAGCAATGATAGGAAAAAAAATAATCATCAGGGAAGTCATTCCTTGCAGGCAGCATGAAGTTCTCTCTGCGGTGACTCATGGTTCAGTTCCTCATCTTATGGAGGCGGTTCAATTCTGTTAGGCACTGAGCAGAGTTTCTTCCATTTCTTTGTGCTTAAGTTGTAAAAACCCTTCTCTGGTGGTTGGCAAGGGAGAGAGGTGGTATGGTGCTGTGCTTAAAAAAATTAGGGAGTCTATTGAATTTAAATCAGCTCCCCTAATTGAATTAGGTAGCATCTATGACATGCTAAGTGCATGAATAGATTGGCAGGGCAAGGTCCACTTCCAAACACACCGTTGTGCTTTACAAAGGTGCTGTAGCTTTGAGAGTAGCAGTCCTTGGGGACCTTGCATAGATGCTGGATTATTACTGTAGCTATGGGAAATCATGGAGTATTACAGTCTGGCAAAAGCTGAAAGGACTTGGTCTGCATCTCAACGGGAAGTGGGCTTGGATTGGTCTCCAGGTTATTTGGGCTTCGTGGTGGTTTGATACAGTCAGTTGCAAAGATTGTATCAGTGCTTGGTTTTGAGAGAAAGCAGTTTGGAGCAGATTTAAGCTTGGAATAAACAATCCTCTGGGCCGATTTGAGCAGGACAGCCAACCTTTTTTTTCCCCTTTGTACTTTGACTGTGTTTTCTTCTCCTATCCGTCACTGAGTCCATTAATCTGTCATGGGGACATTTGCCCAACTGTGTTAGACAAGCAAATAGTCTTTGTCAAAGTGCTTCTATGGTTCAGCACAAACATCTGTAGAAAACATGGTGCTGCTGCTGTGAATGAGAAGGGCAGAGCATGCATCTTCCTGAATGCCTGACTGTAGGAGGCAGAAATGGTGTTCTTAAAAACCCTGCAGTGCTGTCCATGTAAGACTTCTTTTCTCCCTTTCTCCCTGTTGCTGTTCTTTGAATGTTAGACTAAATGAGGAGTCCTGCTTTTGCCTTGGGTATAAAGAGGGCATGGAGAGCTTTCTTTTTCTTATTCATATATATTAGTCTTATATATAAAATATTTCTTATATAGATATTTTCTGTGCAGAAATCTCAACCATCTCCTGAAAATGGAAACAATGAATAAGTACATAGCTGTGACATCTACTGGCTGTCTCTAACAGCTGTATTATTTACCGTTTCCCAAGCCAAAAGTTGGAGTGCAGTCTGAACAGGTTCATCCAGTCAGTGGCAGAAAAGAGAGGCACCTCCCCATCCCATGAAGTTGAATGTGTTTGTGTCAAATCACATCCAGTACTCCCTTGGTTAAGACTCTCCACGGCCTCATTACCAGCAGGTGCTGTGGGGAGGTTGAAGATCAGGACAGGGTCTTTGGGGCCTGATAAGAGACCTCTTATCAGTCTGAAGCTCAAGGCACTCCTGAGCTGATGGATGTTTGGTGACAAACATCACTGGGGGAATCACCTTCTGGGAAGACTTCTATCATCTGTGATGGGGTCTGACAAGACTAGCTTACCTGGACACCTAAGATGAGATTCTTCCCACTGAATATTATGTTCAATGAGCATTTGGTTTAGAATCACAGAATCGTTTGAGTTGGAAGGGAGCTGGAAAGGCCATCTGGTCCAGCTCCCCTGTGATGAGCAGGGACACCCACAGCTCCATCAGGTGCTCAGAGCCCTGGCCAGCCTGACCTTGGGTTTCTTCAGGGATGGGGTATCCACCACCTCTCTGGATTTGGCACTTAGATTTGGCACTGTACACTTTGCAGTTGTACTTCTGATAGCCAAGCTGGGAAGATTTGAGTGATCCCACTCCTTTTTAACACTGGTGGGAGATGGTGAATGTTGGGAAGGTCTCTTCTTTACAACAGGACTTAAATAAGGCTATCAGAATGTTGAGATCACTATTTGAATGGAATGCATCTTCTGGGGGAAGGGATTTCCTTCCAGGCCTGGACTTCAAGGGCCATAAATGTTTTTACAGCTACAATACATTGAAGGACTCCAACTAGAAGACACCATGTGATCATGCAAGCAAACCCAAACAAGCAAACAGTCATCTTTTCAGAGAACAAAAGGTCAAAGGGGGTAGGGCCATGAGGTCCTAGCCTGGAAAAACAGACCCTCTATCATGAAAGGGCCAGGGCAGTGCATGTGGAGACATCATACACATTGGGAGGGAATGAGCCTTTCCGACTCAGAAAGTACTGTTCTCTGTCACATGGAAACAATAGCTCAGCATTGTGAAGGCATCTGGTTTAGTTCATGGGAACAAGATTTTTCTTGCTCCCCATGGGTTCAATGCATGAATTAGATAGAGAGCTCCAGGGCTCTCTAGTTCTGTGTCTTTTTTTCCTGGTAGAACACCCTCCAGTGAACACATAGCTCCACTAATTGCACACCTGAAGGGAGCGCTCCAGCAGCAACCAGGACCCAACCTTTGGTCTAAGAAGCCTTGAACCTCCCATGCCTTTCCAGCTCTCTTCATCTCCTTTTGCTAATCCTGGGAACGTTGGCTCCCCTCCTGCTAGCAAAAGGTTTACCTTTCCCTGAGCATTTCAAATGAAATCTGAGACCAAGCACAGTGCTGCGCCTTGCAACAGTTGTCTCACTTTTATCTTGTTTAATAATGACATTTCCTGGCAATTGCGTGAGCCATCTGGAACAAGAGATACCTTGAAACCAGAAAACTGAGGGTAGCTTGATTGTCTGTTTGCCATTAACCTTTTATACTTTGCTTTACAAGGACGGGTGGGAATGGGAAGGCTGTATTTATCCTCCTGCTGATGGGCCTGGCCTGCTCACCTCCCACATGCTTCACGCTTCACCAGACTCAATATATGGATCTGTTTTGTTTAGCAGTATCTGTATCAGGAAAAGCATCAGCTTTCTGATACCCATCGTGATGGAATGTTGCCTCTTTGCCTCATTCCAAGACACAGTTAGTGGCATATCTGTTGCCCCACAGCAGTGCCTGCTGGCAGAGTAATGCCTTTGGTATCTCAGTCCACCAATAGGAAGGCTCAGGTGAACCAGCTGTCCTTCCCACCACTGGGAATCACACACACCCAGTTGTGCTTTATCCAGTATATCCACAATGATGTAATGGGGTCCAGGAACTGAGCTCATTTAAAAAGAAGATTGTGTGAAGCACAGTCCAGTATCCTTTATCAGAGGGCAGCAGAGAGGTCTGCTCTCTGGAGGTGAATGATGAGGAAGAGTGTAGACAAGAGGAGAAATAAAGCCTATAATGTTGGCTGAACTCTACTTCCCTCTCCTGTGTGCTTAAAATCATTTGCTAGTTCAGGAAGAGCATCTAGTTCTAGGTTCCTGTCCTTCTGTGACTTCCTCACCTTTGCTTCTCCCAGCTCCGGATTCATCCCACCCATCAGGCATTCAGGTTGTACTGTGGTCAGAGCAGTGCTTAGGCTTCACTATGTGAGCTGAATAAAGGCACATTCAGAGGGCAGCTGAGTAGCAGCAGCTCGAGACACGTTAAATCAGTGGGATTGTTCATTCTGGAGGAGTCTCAGGGGAAATCTCACCGCTCTCTACAACTCCTTGAAAAGATGCTGTAGGGAGGTAGGGGTTCACCTCTGCTCCCGGGTAGGAGAAGATGGCCTCAGGTTGCACCAGGGGAGGTTCAGGATGGGTATTCTGATACATTTCTGTGCAGGAGTGGTGGCACATGCTGCCCAGGGAGGTGATGGAATCACTGTCCCTGAAGGTGTTCCAGAACTGTGGAGATGTGTCACTGAGGGATGTGGTCAGTGGGCATGGGACTGGGGTTAGACTTGCTCATTTTAGAGGTCTTTTCCAATCTTAATAATTCTATAACAATGATTCTTTGGTGTTTGTAGAGTCAATAGTAATCACAAGGTTCAAGGAGTTTGTAATGAATTCACTCATGTAGTAAAGCTGCCCAGCAGGACAAATGAATGTCAATCCCAGCTTGAGAGACAGAAGTTGGAGAACACCTGCATCTATGTCCCAGCCCTGATCCTGGGGAGCTTCTCCCCATTTCCAGATAATCTCACAGGCTTCTCTGCTTGCCTTGTTCTCTCCAATATGCATCCTCCAGGCAGCCCCAGGGTTGTGCTCCCTGCCCAGGGCACCCACAGCAATCTGCCTGCCAAATCTCCTGCTGCTCATCCCAAATTTAAGTACTTTGGTTGTCTTCTTCTTCATATTCTTCTGGAGGGAAGTGCAGAGAAAGAAAGGGAGAGATTAACAGATTAACAGACCCACTGTGAAGTGCTAAGATACTAACTCAGAAGCAATAAAGATAGGAAGCCAGATGAAAGAAAGAAAAAGAGAGAGAAGGAATAGTATTATTACAACTCAGAAGATGTTTTGGCCCTCCAGGAAAGCAGAGTAAATACGTCACATCCCATGAATTCCTTCTCACTGATTATTTATTTACAAACACATTTTCTGGCCAACATAAAGCTGGGTGACAAATGGAATCAATACTTTGACCCTAAATGACTCAGAAATATGTGGGTAAAAATATAGCTGTGTTTAAAAACAAGAGCATTTATTTTGGGAGAGTGGTTGTCACATTGAGCAGCACTGAGTGTTTCACAATGCAGACGAATGGAGCAGCCATATGTTAACAATAAACATGAACTCTGTAGAGCTTTGTTCAATCCACAGTGGCCCAGAGGAAGACATAGTATGTGAGAGATCAAGCAACTGGGGTACAGGGTGGGAAGGCATTCTGCCCAGGACCACACAGTCTGGAAATAGTCACTTCTCTGCCCTCCAGGGTGAATGGTTGAGTGCATTGAAGCAGAATTCAACCAGTAGTGATTGCTTATGAACATCTCATATTTTAATTAAAGCCGGGGCCAATTTCCTTGTTGATATCTTTATTAGTTGTGTTCTGTCTGTTGGGATGAAGCAAATCACACCCTTGACCTCTTTGAATACATTGATCATATTTTGGCAAATAGATGCCAGCTAGCTTAGGCAGAGCTATCTGTCTTGACATCCATCTTTAGCAAGAATGGATACCACCCATGGTGTTGGAGCTACAGAGCCAGGCAGTAAGCATACAGACTGCAGCACTCAGCAAGCATGTACCCAATCTCCAGCCTGCTATTTTCTTCGTGGTGCAGCCGTTCTTCCCATTTGTCATTTGAGAGAAGGAGGGGTCGTTGAGATGGGGAAAGTAGGGCTGTGCCAAACACCACCTGTGAGGTCCTGTTCCAACAGAACAGAGCCACAAAGGGGGGCTGTTATCACTCATACACACTCATCAATTCTCATTGCTGGGCAGTGAGTGAAGGAACACATCTTGCCTCCAAAACTTCCGTTAGAGTCAGCATACATCACATCCAACACAGATATCTTTTCAGAAATGGAAATCATAGACTTGTTTGAGTTGGAGAGGCCCTTAAAGGGCATCTGGTCTGACTCCCCTGCAACAAACAGGGACATCTGCAGGTCCATCAGGTGCTCAGAGCCCTGTCCAGCCTGACCTTGAGTGTCTGCAGGGATGGAACACCCATCACCTCCCTGGCAACCTGTGCCAGTGCCTCACCACCCTTATTATAAAAAACATTCTCATTATATCCAATCTGAATCTCCCCTTTCAACTAAGTCTCTTCAGTTCTCCCGTGGTGCAGTTATAACTGTGACCCAAATACTGAAAATGAGCATAGCTTTGAAATGGATAAGAACTATCACATCATTTGTAGTCACTACATCTGTAAATATTGTTGCACAGGTGTCTGCAGACATGCTCCAAATCAGGATGCTCACTTGTCCAGAATCTTCTGTCTGCCACAGGCACCACAGCTGAACAAACCTACTGCACTGATGGGCATGCACAACTCATGGCCAGGTCTATGATCCACCACTGCACATAGCCAGCCCCCCCAGAACATGCATAAAGCAAAGCTTGTTTCATGTTTCCATTGAAATACAGAATAAGCAAAAGGAGAATGACATTTTGTGTGACAGTGATGGGATACTCCGTGATACGTTCCATATGCTGTGAGTTAGTTATACGATAATAAATCTGATGCTGAGGTGCTCCACTGCGCCAGCTCCAGCATGGCCACCTCCCTCCATTGTAGTTTTGGATAAAAGCAGAACCCGAGATCAAATGCAATGGGTCCAGAGCCATGTTTTCCCCCTCTTGAACCAATTTCCCTGTGGTTGGCAAGGTCGCTAACACTAACAGCCTATTCCACAGGCTCAGTGGGAAGTTTGAAACCTGAACCATTGCTCTGGTTCCCTTTTCTACTACAGCTTTCCCGTATGGCTTCAGGCAAGACTTTCAGTGCTTATTTAGAATCCTAGAATCATTAAGATTGCAAAAAACTGAGATCACCAAATCTAACCTCAGCCCATCCCACCGTGCCCACTGACCACCTCCCTCCGTGCCACATCTCCATGGCTCTACAACACCTCCAGGGACAGTGACTCCACCACCTCCCTGGGCAGCCTGTGCCACTGCAGCACCATTCCTTTAGAGAAGAAGTTGTCCCTAATATCTGTGGAGACAGGCAGGGAGATAAGCTGAGTTACAGATCAAACTGCATCAGAGGGACAGAATCAAGCCACTGCATTTGAGGGAGTATTTCTCATGCACGAATGCATGGACTTTGACTTTTTTTTCCAAAGATATTTTGAAATATCTTTGAAATATCTTCGTAAAACTTTGTAATTTGATACATAATCTCCTTCATCAAAGCCTCATGGCTCTGTGTGTGATGAATGTCTTGCATCTTCCTTCCCCATGGAAGATAACCAGCCTCTCTGCATCATGACCACTCTACATCATGCACCTGCCTCTCCTTGTGAGCACTAGCTGTTCTGTCAGATGGTCTAAAGAATTCATAGCTTGTTAAACCAAGCTTGTATTTAGCTGTGACATTTGCTACTGCTTTTCCAGGTCTGAAAAATGGTTCATGCATCTCTAAACTCACTTTCTTTTCCCAGCTATCATGCCTAATAAAATATATTGCTTTTAGATACAAAGATGTCCTTGCATGTGTAATACAAAGCAGGCATTTCTGGCTTTATTGCAATCTTGTATTTCCTGCAAAACAAATGGCCAGAAAGCCATAGATTTAAGTGCTGAACACACTGTAGATGCACAAAAATATCAATCATTACTATGCATTTAGGCAGGGGAAGGGCTGTTATTCCATCATCTCTACCTCATTTGCTGGAGAGGAAAAGGAGATGGCTGAGAAAGGCAAAAGCTTGCTGAAGGAGGGGAGGTACTACTGGGTTATACTGAATGCTCCCACCTCTATGCCACCTACTCATGGATGGTGGTTAAATGGACACGAAGTTCTGCATTCACCTGATTTTTATCATCTGACCATAAGAAATCCAAATGCCAGTCTGAACACTTAATTTTAAGGCAAATTTCAGGTAGGGATAAGTGCCAGCAGATTTACCATTTCTCCTGAGCAATGAGATGATGGATTCCTGTTAGGAAAGTGCACAAGCATCAGTGTAGTCAGTGCTGCAGGGAAGCTATGAAGAACAAGCTGTTCAGTCTCCAGAGCAGGGACTGTCCAGGCACAACAGTGTGGGTCACAGCAGCAAACAAGGGGAAGAAAGCAGACTTTCAACAGTTTCTTCTCTAGCAAGCCCCATCCATCCTGAGCAAAAAATAGGTGATGAGCCCCAACTATTGGACACAAGGAGCACACATCCATCTTGTTCACTGAAGTTGTGATGCATACTTGCACAGAAGATAATTGGTGGCAATTAAAACCAAACGGCTTTGGGTTGCAAATAGCAAATTAGTTGGAAACTGCAGTCTGTGTGGTTGGATACAAATGAATGGGAGTTGGGGCATGGGACTCACGCTGGAAAAATAAATAAATAATTCTGAAGGTTGTTTTTCAGCCATTTCAAACAGAACATGGCAGGAGGAAGCGATATTTTGCTTCAAATCTGAATCCAGACATCATGTTTCAGAGGATCCAGTAGAGGCACCATGTTCATTTTTGTTCCAAGTTGATCCCAAGTAAATACTTCAGGACTTTCGTTCTTATTCTCATTAATCTATTTCATTCCAAGGGATTGATTTAAATCCCTTTCCCCAGTTAAATCAAATCAAATCAAATCAAATCAATTCTGTTTTCATTTGAACCTCAATATTATTTTTTTTTTTAGCTTTGGCAAACAAACCAAATATATATATATATATATATATATATCCAACATTATAGCACAGCTACCCTAATTCTTGCATTCCCTAAACGTTAAGTGTTTGATCCTGCATCTCTGATGCCTGCTGAAGGCAATTAGAATGGCTTATGGGTTTCCACAACAGGCTGTTGTCCCATGAGCCCAACCTGTGAGTCTCCCCAGCTCTGTTCCATCACACGAAGCCAGGAAGCCTCCCAACCGTGGCATTTATCCTAAAATTTATGTAACAAATTAATTCCCCTTAGACCTCCTGCAGAAGATTTGTGGGCCTGCAGAAGCATTTATGAAAGCCAGCCAGCTGAGCTTCCCCATACGGAGCTGCGCTCGCTCTTGTGGCAGAGTTAATCAAGGAGGTATGGCAATTCAAAGAGCAGGATGGCTGTGCCCCAACCACTGCCAATGGGAAGCGTGTGGGGGTTTGTGAAAGTAATTAATTTCTTGTAAAGGAGAATGTCATCATTTGGCCGTTTTGGTTTGGAAGCCGACTCCCATCTGTTTATCCTCTCTTTCTCTCTCTCTAAAAAAAGCCTTCCTCTTACCCACTTGGATGGAAACACAGCTGATGGAGCACCTTATTTTGGCTCACAGCAGGTGAACCTGATGTATTTTCCCACCTCCATAATGACTCCCTCCTGTTCCTCTGAGACCAGAGCTGCTTTCAAGTCAGCTTGGCCCCAAACCTGAGCTAACTGGGGTCAATTTGTATAGTTCAAACAGACCTGGGCTGGGTTTCTGCGCAGCTATGATGCAAGGGAAGGCCAAGTTTCAAATGGACCCGGGATGATTTTTATCACTCCAGTCAATCCTGGGCATTTTTTCTCTTTTTCTCTCTTTTTCTCATTTTCCCTTTTCCTCATTTTTCCCCTTTTGTCCATTTCTCTTTTTTTCCCTTTTAATGATGCTTTTATTCTAATTTTTGATGCTGAGACCAATGGCAGTGTAGGCCAAATGTCTCTCACTTCTTCTTCACCTTCAATGAAGGGAGTAAAACAGTCATTTCTAGCTTCAGCTACAGCCTTGTTTCTCATGCCACGTCTTTAGACATGCAATGGTTTTGCAGAGGACACATGGATGGTGAACACAGAGCAGTGCCACAGAGGAGGAAAACCTTCTGACAACCCTGCAGAGATTGGTGCTCACATCCCACCTGAAAGACTGAGAACCAGGTTGTGTTTGAATTGTCTACCATAGCATCTTTTCTCATGGGTTTTAGCAATTCTGCTGCAGTAGTGGGGAGACTTTGGACCTGGCAGATCTGGATGAGAGGTGGCAAGAATTGTCTGCCTTCACCTCAGGCACAGTCTGTACTATTGGAGATGGTTGAGTGGATAGAAGTGATCTCTTTTTTGTCTCCAGAAGTACAGTTATCTTTGAGATACTCATAGCTCTGGGGTGTGACAGGTGTTTGCTGGAGGATTCTTCATCACAAAGTTATAGAATGATAGAATGATTGGATTGGTTGAGTTAGAAGGGACCTTTAAGCCTATCCACTTCCAATCCCTGGTTGCCTCCACCAGATCAGGCTGTCCAGGGCCCCATCCATCCTGGCCTTGGGCATCTCCAGGGATGGGGGATCCACTTTTATTTATCATCCCTCCATGCCTTAAGTCTTATTTCTGGTAAAATAACATCTTTTGTTCTTCCATGTGCCCAAACTACAGAACCACATCACCTGGTGAGGTTGCTCTGTACTGATGCAGTTGATATATGCATAGGAAGACCAGCAGTTGCCCTTGTGGAATCATAAAGGAATTCAGAATAAAGTGATTATTGCTGGGGTTTCAAATAACCCTTTTCAAAACGGTGGCTCCTCTCTGGGCTAATCAGTTCCACAAGTGCAATAAATTGGACAAGGGCTGCATGAAACTTGGCTGAAGGAAAGCCAATGCTTGCATTCTAAAACACAGCCTCTAACTCCAATTTCTACTCTGGGGAAAGAATGTTTGGGGCTCTCAGGGGAAATTTTAATTGACCAACTTCCATCTTCCTTTTTCAGGTCCCCCTCTCTTTTCTCCTTCAACTTTCTTTCCTTTCTTTCCTCATTGTCTTTTTTTCTTTATTTTTTTCCAGAAGTATTTTCCCTCCTTTTGTGAGAAACTGAATTCATGACCATCTTTCTGCACATAACCTTGCACTTTGTGTGAATTAATGTCCAGAATGCTGCAAAGATCAGCATGATTTCCTCTGCAATCTGGATGTGATTTTCATTGCTACAGTAGCTGAGTAAGCTGATAGCATAAGGGCAGGAGAGCATAAATCCTCTCTAAAATATGTTGAAATTAGCTTTCTTGCAAAAAAACCAAACAAACAAAAAAATCAAAACCCACCACTCTGTATCGTATAACAAGGCATTTGCATTCAAAGACCTATAAATCCATCTCTGCCTGGATTTGAGCTGTACACAAAGCAGAGATTGCTTTGAAAATAGTGTAGTGGAGCCATGATCAGAGACATTAGAGAAAATGCATCCTGTGAACAATGTAGATCTGGTGCTGCTGCTGAGCCTGCCACGGGCTTCCTCTGCAAATCACTTAGGATAGATTTACATTGCAGGGCAGGCACTGGTTAGGATTGTAGATTTCAGTTTTAACTTGCGTGCTGCTTAAATTGCTAACAGCCTAAATTCATGCTTGAGAGCCTGCTCAGTCTCACTCTGAAACCTTTCAGCTCTCTTAGAGCCTAGAGAGATTAAAAACTTTTTAGGTCTACCTGTAACGCTGGTGGAGGATTCTGGCAGAAGTTCCCCAGCAGATGTAAGGTTTTGCTGTTGCTACAGCTATGAAACCTACTTGATTAGGAATATACAGTAATGGGTCCAAGCACTCCCAAATCAAAATTAGAGACTAGTTTAACAAAGGAAAAATGCACAGATTTAATTTCCCTTTTCCTCTCAATGTATAAAGTGGAGGAGTTATGACTGTGTTTCCAGCAGCTGGATATTGTCTCTTGCTCTTAGACCTGCAGGGGAAAATTCCAAACAGAACTTTACATCAGAAGCTGAAAATTGGTAGAAATGTGTCTAAGGAAAGGTTTAGAATGTGTAGGAATTTGCCCCAAGGGAAAGCTTCATTGAAACATCTCTTTAATTTCTTGGCATCTCTTCTCTTTCCAGAACTGAAAGAATTTTATTTTATTTTTTTTTTCCTGACTCTGGGTATGTTGTGCTTTTTGTTAAATCTTTCAGTGCACTGAGCTTTTCTTCTGAAAAATGTGGGAGCCCACGACCCCACTGTTGATGTTTCTGTTTGCCTGTACTGGATTTTAGGAATATCGACAGCCTCATTGGACTGGACAGGCTGAGTAACCTGGGGCTGATCAGCCCTGGGGAAAAGAAGACTGAGGGGGGATCTGATTTATAAATATCTAAAGGGAGGTGGGAGGCAAATGGATGAGACCAGGCCCTTCCCAGTGGTGTGTAGCAATAGGACAAGGAGTAACGGCCTAAAACTTGAACATAAGAAGTTCCATACTGACATGCAGAAGAATTTCTTTATGGTAAGGATGACAGAGCAGTGGAACAGGTTGCCCGGAGAGGTTGTGGAGTTTCCTTTTGTGGAGATTTTGGGAAGATGCTTTTCTGTGACAGGGTGCCCCAACTCATCTCAAATAGGACTAGATCCTCTTTGGAGTCCATGGAAACTCTTGCCTACAATCACCTAGGTTGTCATGCTTTCTCCTTTGATCAATACAATATAATACCCACTCGTCTCCCCCAGGAGAGGAAGAACCCGTAAGAAGTTGTAGTGTGTGGCTCAAGGAACGTGGGGAAGAAATTGCTCAGAAAAGTCAAGTGAGGAAAACAGTGGTGATAGCAGAGTGCAGAAATGCATTAAGTGTGGAAGAGAATTGGGAAGGACTGTAGAAACTAGAAGAGAATAGCTGAAATGCCTGAGCCAACTGAAAAATGTGGATGAGAAAGAGAAGAAAGGAAGGTAGAAAGCACAGAAAACTGAAGAAGGGGGAATGGATTGAAACAGGGAGAAATCCTGGTGGAATGGGCAGAAGGAACTGAGAACAGAAAGGATGGGGAGAAGAGACAAAACATATGGCTGTGGTCTCTTTATCCAATTGAATGACACTGCCTCTCTGTGATTGCATTACCCTATCTGTAACAGGACAAGTTCCTCTGGCCTCAGGGAGGAAGGACAGATGGCTGCCTTGACATGCTAGATTAAAAATGTTGCTGCTCTGGATGCCAAAGATATCTGCCTAATTAATTGGAGAGGCAGAAAACAATCTGAGAGCTCATCAGAATGCCTCAAGGACATCTCCAGCAGCAGGAATGTTGGGGATCTCCACTATCAGCCACCAGCAGACGGATGGGCTGATGACAACCCTCAGATGTCTCCCCTGGCCACAGCAGTCTTGGTTTTCTGGGCTCTATTCATCCCTTCAGGTGGTGACTGAGACAGAAAGGGAGGCAAAGAGTTAATTTTGTTCAGAGCTGATTGTGTAAAAAATAATGTCAATTCTAACCCTTTGCTTGCGCAGGCGTTTTAGTATGAAAACACCCAATAAGCCCCAAAGCTAAAATGTGATTACCTTCAGAGTAAGTGAGTTTGTGGAAGCTTGTCATGTTCTTTACTACATCGCTGTACTCATCTCTAAATATTTTTCCTATATGTTTTCACTCTAGGCAGTGATTCTGCCACATTATATAGATTCACAGCCCAAGCAGCTATTTACAGAGATATGCTACGTGACAAATCCAAAACACAGTCATGATAACAGCTATTTTTAAAAGAAGAAACAAGCAAAAAGACAAAGAAACACCAGAAATAAACGCACCTTATTTGTCTGGGTCCACTTAGAGAGTGTGTAGCAGCTGTATCCATTAATTAATTTACTCTTTTGTTAGAATTTCATTTATCTGACTGGATTTGGAGAAGGTGCCCCAGAGATACATATCTATCCATCATCAACCATCATTACTATCTCCCATGACTGCAGTGACATTTGGACTAAAGAATGAGAGGAAAGCACTAAATTGTGCATCTGCTGAGCGCAGCCTGGATGTGCACAAGAAGAGGGGTGATGTGCTTTTGTCCAAACTTGATTGATCTGTATCTTCTTCTAACTGCTGCATTGCTATAATTGCTCATGAAGAATGAAGTCAGTGCTTGGAATGGGAGAAGTAATTTTTCAGAGGGTCCCAAGCCCAAAAGAAATTAGTTCGTTTTATGAATGAGTGAAAATGTTCAGTGGTTTCCCCATCAAGTCAGATTTTGAAAGATTTTTGGCTTCTGCACGGAGGAATGCAGCAACTTCAAGTTAAACTCTGCTCAATGCATTCATTATTTGCTCCGTCACTTTCTTTCAGGCAAAACATTTTCTAGAACAGCTGTTATGTATTACTGACATTGCCTGGCCAGTTCTTCATCTGCATATGGAGCTAAGGCTATTAATCAAAGACTTGCTTATCTCTCAAGTAATGGTACTGGCTTTCTTCTGTGTTGAATACAGATTACTGTGAGTATAACTAATTGTACAACTGCATTGTACCAGGTGCTGGCATCCTCCCTCCAGAATCAGCTTCAATGACTTTAGTGGGCTGCCACAATGGAAATGAAAATGCAAGTATTTTTTTCTGTAGTTTCTTTATAGTACTGTCAGGACAGAACTTAGAATCATAGAATCATAGAATCATAGAATCACTAAGGTTGGAAAAGACCTAAAAGATCACCCAGTCCAACCGTTCACCTATTCCCAATAGCTCCTACTAAACCATGTCCCTCAACGCAACATCCAGTCTTTCCTTGAACACCCCCAGGGTCGGTGATTCCACCACCTCCCTGGGCAGTCCATTCCAGTGCCTGACCACCCTTTCTGAAAAGTAATACTTCCTCATGTCCAGCCTGAATCTCCCCTGCCGTAGCTTGAAACCATTCCCCCTGGTCCTATCACTAATGACACGAGAGAAGAGGCCGACCCCCAGCTCACTACAACCTCCCTTCAGGAAGTTATAGAGAGCAATAAGGTCTCCCCTGAGCCTCCTCTTCTCCAGGCTGAACATTCCCAGCTCCTTCAGCCTCTCCTCATATGGCCTGTGTTCCAGACCCCTCACCAGCTTTGTTGCCCTTCTTTGAACACGTTCCAGGGCCTCAATATCTTTCTTGCAGTGAGGGGCCCAAAACTGGACACAGTACTCGAGGTGCGGCCTCACGAGTGCTGAATATAGGGGAACAATCACTTCTCTGCTCCTGCTTGCAACACTGTTTCTGATGCAAGCCAGGATGCCATTGGCCTTCTTGGCCACCTGGGCACACTGTCGGCTCATGTTCAGCCGAGCATCAATCAATACCCCCAGGTCCATTTCCTCTACGCAGTCCTCCAGCCACACCGCCCCAAGCCTGTAGCGTCGCCTGGGGTTGTTGTGGCCGAAGTGCAGGACCCGGCATTTGGCCTTGTTGAAACTCATCCCATGGGCTCCAGCCCAGCTCTCCAGCCTGTCCAGATCCCTCTGTAGGGCCTCGCTACCCCCAGGCAGATCCACACTTCCAGCCAATTTGGTGTCATCTGCGAATTTACTGAGGGTGCACTCGATGCCCTCATCGAGGTCATCAATAAAGATATTGAAGAGGACAGGCCCCAGCACCAACCCCGGCGGAACACCACGCACGACCGGTCGCCAGCTGGATTTGACTCCATTCAAGTTCAAGTGGTTGCTAGGGTTTAATGGCCTGCATTACAATCTCATCAGTCTAAATATCATATCCTATCATAGAATCATATAATGGAATGGCCTGGGTTGAAAAGGAGCACAGTGCTCATCCAGTTCCAACCCCCTGCTGTGTGCAGGTCACCAACCAGCAGACCAGGCTGCCCAGAGCCACATCCAGCCTGGCCTTGAATGCCTGCAGGGATGGAGCATCCACAGCCTCCTTGGGCAACCTGTTCCAGTGCCTCACCACCCTCTGAGTGAAAAACTTCCTCCTAATATCCAACCTAAACCTCCCCTGTCTCAGTTTAAAGCCATTCCCCCTTGTCCTATTACCATCCACCCTCGTATATCACCTCTCATACATTGCAAGAGCAGGGTTCATAGGATGAGGTCAGTAATGTCAGTCAAAACAGGTCAACTGCTGAATGCTTGTCATGAAGTGGCAATAAAAAAGCACTCTGTGCATGCGAGTTCTGCTCTCACAAATTATTTGATGAATAGCAGATGACCTGGTAGAGGTGCACATTTTAATGTGCTGCCTGACAGTTTGTCA
The DNA here is from genome assembly GCF_019238085.1 of Lagopus leucura. Classification (NCBI taxonomy): domain Eukaryota; kingdom Metazoa; phylum Chordata; class Aves; order Galliformes; family Phasianidae; genus Lagopus; species Lagopus leucura. The sequence goes on from NW_024966853.1 coordinate 61,674, forward strand.
ATGAGGAAAGAAATCAAATCTCCCAAATAAATTGTCTATTTTGGCTCTGTTGGGTTTACGAACGTATTTCATATAAAGGACTGTTTGTAATGGTTGGTATTAGGGCCACTCTGTGCCTGGACTTTGATTTATATGCAGAGCCCAGCACCTTCTGTCTTCTTTGAAGAGCTTTAGGAAGATGAGAGGAGCTGATGACAGCAGACTCTAAGCACTTCAAGGCTCATACAAACTGTGTTTAAACCAGTGATTATTGTAACAAATAGCGGTCACCTTGGACCTTGCAGCTGACATTACACTGCTTATATCAGTGTATCAAAGCAATCATGATGGGAAATGCAGAGCTGAACCCAGTGCTCAAGGTATTTCAGCTGGGGCTCAATTTGGGGGTCCTTCTCATCTATGTCCCTGAAGGCTCTGATACACGACTCAGCCCTCCTCTTACCCTTCAGCAGATGATATGACACAAGAAACCACCTTTATTTGAAAGATATTGCAAAACTTGAGCCCATCATCAAACTCCCTCTCTTCCCTCAGTACATTTCTAGTTGCTTAAGTGCCCCTGATCTATTGGCTCAATCATTATTAATTAAATTTTCTGTAATCATGGGGAAATAGGAACTGCTACAAACATGCAAAATGGTAGGATGACAGACTGGGGCCAAATAAAAAAATAATAAAATTAATAATGAGCTCAGTCTCTGGTGATGGTGCCAGTGCCTTCTTTGGCTGTGTCTGCTGACGTCCCTCTGGATGCTTCTCGGAGAATGCCATCTGCTTTGGCACATAGCAGGGGAATGATCGTGGAATCATGCAATGGCTTGGGTTGCATGGGGCCCTGAAGTATCTGGAGTATCCCTTTCAGTATCTAAAGGGGAGCTACAGGAAAGAAAGGGACAGACTCTTCAGCAGGGTCTGCTGTGATAGGACAAAGGGAAATGGTTTCAAGCTTAAAGAGGGGAGATTTAGGCTGGATAAAAGGAAGAAGTCTTTTACAGTCGGAGTGTTGAGGCACTGGCACAGGTTACCCAGAGATATGGTAGATGCCCCATCCCTGGTGACTTTCAAGGCAAGGCTGGACCAGGCTCTGGGCAACCTGGTCTAGCTGTACATGCCCCTGTTTATTGCAGAGGAGTTGGAGTATGCAGCCTTTAAAGGTCTCTTCCAACTCTAAGGATTCTATGATTCTAAGATCATCCAGTTCCACCCCCACAATAATGATGTGTATGGGGAAAACTGTCTCAACAAAGCAAAGAGCAAGGTCTTCCTCCTGCTCCTGGCCATGCGCTGTGTATCCCTTACATCCCCATCAATGCTATGCAAGATCACACCCTCAACACTCCTTTTAGTAGCCTGGAAGCTGTTGTGCAAGATCCATCTGTATCTCTGCTGGTGCATTCACACAGCCTCCTGCACCAAACAGCAAAGAGTCAACAGGGGAAACAGCTCCTGAACCCAGCAAGGAACTGGCACAGATCTGCTGCCTGTAAAGCTTCCAACCTGCTGAGCTCATGAGTGCTTCCATCTCCCACCAGCAGACACCTGTTCTTGGAAGGACATTTTAGGTTGATTTCACCCTGCAATCATAACAGCCCACAATGGCGAGGGTGGGTGGGCTGTGCTCATCAGGTGAGTGAGGCTCACGAGTTTGGAAGGTCGGCTGTGGTTCTCTAAGTGGCGTCAGCTGATGCAAAAAGGTCTACATCCTTCTGTAACATGTGCCAGCCTCTATTTATTTAAAAGCTGCTGCAGATCTTCACTTGCTGCCAAGCGTCTGATTTGAGAGATAAAAAAATGAAGTGCATCAGAAAGCTCCCAGCCCTAAAGCAGCTAGAAGCAAAATAATTTCTGTTGTGGATTCCTCGGGAGAGGAAGGAAGCTCAACAGGGAGGTGGTGGCACTTCCTAAGTCTGCAGATGAAGGGAAGAAGTGGGTTATTTTCTTTCTGAAAGTGGTGGGTTGTTTTCTTTGTGAAGTCAGCAGATGCCGAAGTAATGATAGATCATTAGCCTTTGGCATTCTCCTCATCCTGTGGTCAGATCAGCAAAACTGATCATATCAGTTGGGCTGATGTGCTTGGCTGTCTCTGTCCTGCAGGTGAGGGGTTTGGGTGCCATGGGGGACATGGTATCACTGAAGGAACTGGAACCAAGGTTTTGCAGTGAGGGTACAGAGCCTGCAGGGATCCTGGCCTTGAGCACGATGCTTGAGTTTGGGATAGCTGGTCACATTCCTTGGAGATGTTCCAGAACTGTGGAGAGGTGGCACTGAGGGATGTGGTTGGAGAGCATGAGGTTGGTGAGGCACTGAGGGGTGGGTTGTAGGCAGACTTGGTGACCTTAGAGATCTTATCCAACCTTTAAGTTTCCATGATTCTGTGATCCTGCTTCAGGAAAGACTCTGAAGAAGGGAAAACTTGTTGCAGAAATAAAAGCTGAGGGGCTGGCTTATACAGAAAACGTAGTATGAGAATGGGACATGGAGATGGTCTTTAAACGACAAGGAGGAAGCTGTAGAGATGGGAGAATGAGTTGTTATTCATGTCTTCAGGTGGCCCAAAGTTCTTGAGGAGAGGGCATCGGGCAGACATAGGAAACATTTCACAGCAATAAATTGTTGAAACCATGAAGTGACTTGCAGGAGAAACAGGGAAACCTCTATTTTTGGAGGCTTTTGTGTCCATGTTGGATAGCTGACACAGGAATGTCAGAAATGAGCCAGAATTCAACAGGTGAATATGATGTCCTCAATTAGTGCTATGAGATCTGACACTGCTGCTTTACTCCATGACTGGAGAGAGATGGTCAGTGGGCATGGTAGTGATGGGCTGGGGTTGGACTTGGTGATCTTGGAGGTCTTTTCCAGCCTTAATGATGCTATAATCCTATGAGAAGAGCATGCCTATCTATAGTAGAGTTGGAAGAAAAAAGGGCTACAATAATCGAAAAAGAGTGGATGTATTTCTTTCATAACAAAAAACTGAAAAGTCTGGGACTTCTCAATCTGGAGAGGAGAAGAGACGCGCTTCAGGTTTCCAGTGTTAGGAAGGCAGTGGATAAGGTGAAAGCAGAACAGCTCAGAAATCTTGCAGTGCCAGGGGTGGGAGCACCTGAATTCAGAGGTGTGTTGGTTAAAAGCAGACAAAAGAAAATACTCTGCAAAGTTCAGGCTGCCCCAAGGATGCTGTATGGGCAGTCAGGACCAGCACATCTAAACAAGACTTCTTTGTTGCATCATCCCATTTCTCTTACTTTTTTTATTATTTCTTTCCTTCCCTGTGCAATTATTGGCCAAAACAAATCCATTGTTGGCTGAGATTATTTTCCCTTGGCAGGAGAAAGAGTAAAACTTCTCCTGGTTTTAATTCTTTTCTGTCTCCTGAGAAGTTTGCTCTGTTTTTGAGTGGTACATCAGCCTCTATCACGGAACTGACACTGAAGAAGTCTTGAATATTTTTTTTCTCTAATGTTATTACTGTGGAAAAAAAAATCTCTTCATGCACATTCCTGGCAACAAGATTTTCTGTTGTAGCACCAGTTATGCCAGCTATTGATTTCAGGATAAAATGCCAGATGGGTCAGGCTGCACAACTGCTCACTTTGCTAGAGAAACCCTTGGGTTGCAAACTGGAAAGGTGGATCGTGTTGACCTAAAGTCAGAATTTCTGGTGACCAAAAAGCCCAAGCAAACACCATTCCTTTCTTCCATCCATCCATTCCTCAGATGTATTGAGGATAACTGTGTGTGCCAGGTAATACACAGAGTCAGGCTGGATGGGGCTCTGTGCACGTGATGGAGCTGTAGGTTTCCTTGTTTACTGCCGTGAGTTGGACTAGATGACTTTTAAGAGACCCTCCAACTCAAAAGACTCTATGATGTATGATTCCTGATGGCAATCCTTGGAAAGAAAACCAAACCTTCTTCCAAACCACCACAAACTCTTGTGGTTCTTACAGGATATTGCTCGCTTCTCTGTCTGTAGCAGAAACTGTCAGCTGGATGATGAGTGCTGGGGTTGCCACAAGTAGGAACAGTAGAAATGGACTGTGTCTATCTATGGGATAGATGAGACTAGAGAAGACCACCTAGGGCTGAAGAAAGAATTCCAAGTCAGACATGGACCGTTGGCCATTCAGGAGGATGCAGCAGATGAAGAGATGACACAGAGCAGACAGCCTTGTACAGTGATCACACGGGGGTTCCAGCATCATTGATGTATCTGTGGGCTTGCAGAAAGATGTGGCAAAACAAGCTGCTGATCAGCCTATGTATTTCCTTGTGCTTAGCATATTATGTTTTCTGGTGGTTAGCATATGCTAATGACTTAGTAGAATGTTAATGAACATCTGAGGTTGTGGCTGTGCATGCTTTGATAGGGACTCTTTGAGCCTCCTGCACTGCACAACAACAGACCTTGCGGTTTCTCCTGCCTTCCCTGCATTAAAATCTGCTCTCTCCCGTGCCTTTCCCCTGTTCCTGCACTGGGATGTAGCCTGGAATCCCAGAATAAAGCAGAATCATCACATTGTCCCTCATAGGTTCCAGGCCACCGTCCCATTGGGTGGTAGGCTCTAGTCCCTGCTCTTTTGTCTGGGACTCAGACCAAAGCTTGGAGGGGGAGCCCTCAGTTTTCAAGTGAATCCCTTTGAGACCACGTAGCTTCCTCTTCAGTGCTATTTCTTTTTCCAGTTTCAATTATTTCCTTCTTTGAGAGAGAGAGAACAATATATGGGCCTGGGTGACAGATAGCCTACAGAGCTGACAGGAAATTAGCATAGTCTTAAAATCCACATGTGTGGCTTTCAGCTGAAGTGAAAAATACGAAGATGGCTCTGACTGATCTCCCCTCTCCCTCTGATGACGGGTTGTACACTGCTCACTGCCGTGTGATGTTATGCTAAAGGAGCGAAGGAAAAAGGAACATCAAAGCAGAAGGAAGCTGCAAGGGGAAAGCTGGTCTCCTGTTGCTTCAGAGTCTTGTGTTGGAGGCAGACTGGGAGCATGATGGCTCGTGGGAAGGAAGATGGGAAACAAGGAGATTGAAAGCTGGAGGTATTAATGTGAGGAGCATCACAGGACATAGATGGTGGATGATGCAGTTGGCTCAGTTGAATGATGCTGTAGTGACTGTAGAGCTGTAGCACCTTCAAAACCTGGTACAGAGAGGGTGCATCAAGGGAAGAGGTCTATCTTGAGCCAGCATGTAGCTGGCAGTATGAACAGGCATGTAGCCAGTAGGACATGAAATAGGATGTGATCTTAGAGGGCTCCCAGAAGGGCTACCCTACTGAGCATCGAGCAAGCCCATACTCATCAGTATTTTAGACTGAGTGCTGCAATGGAAAGGAACACACATCAAAATCCTGATGTGACAGTGTGTTGTAAGGGGTCTGTTGTTAGATCTGCAGCATGCTGTTTTCTGTGCAGAAGCCATATATCACGACACAGCGCAGAACTGGGAGGGTATCCCACCATGCTGGCTCCATGAGAGGAGTGAGCTTTGCAGCCAACAATAACCAATAACCTCTCCCTCTCTACAGAGGGGTGGCCTCAGCACTCGGCAGAAGAGATGGTGATGGAGCCACTGTGGAAAACACGCCTTGTGCTCAGACCTTGCAGGATGTTGCTGAGGTTTTTGAGTCAGCTTCAGGGAACGGGGTGTGAAGAGCTGCATCCTGAAGCGTGCTTCACAGATTTTTATTCAATTCAAGTTCCTCACCCTGCTGCTAGTGAAAAATGTGCTTGCTTTCCCCCGGGTGCTGCCCACTGAGTGCAGTGTCTTGGCCCATCCCCACCTCCAAGAAGCAGGCGTGTGAGCTGCACCACTGCCATTTGCTGAACCTAATCAGTACCACTGCTGCAATAAATCCCATCCACCCAGGACATAAATTCAGCTGGCATGTGTATTCACCACAGAGGCTTCAGCAGCTTCCTGCAGGGTCTGTGATTTCCCAAAGCCTGGCAGCTTCTCCTCCTATCAGCTACTTTGTCCTATAGGAAGGACCACCCAGAAACTCTCCTGCCATTGTTCTGCTTGGATGCAGAGTGATGGTGTGCGAGATGCTGATTCTGCAGGTAGGTACAGCCCTGGCTGCTTGGTCTGTCTAGATCAGTTTTCACACCTGCAAGCAGCTGATGAGCTGATCCAGTGGCTGCAGAGCAATTTCAGGAACCATTAGTTATGTTGAAGTACAAATGAGGTGTTAGGAAAGTGCCCCAGCTTTGAAGATCTCATCTGTGCTTCAAATTGAGTCTGTGCTTACATGGAAGATAAGCACAGGGACAGGAGGGAGCTCAGGAGGGTGTTTACTCTCTCCTTCTGCATCAAAGTTCAGTTTCAGGGAAAGGTTTTTCACCAGAGGGTGGTGTGTATGGAACAGGTTGCCCAGGGCAATGGGCACAGCCCTGAGCTGCTGGAGTTCAAGCATTATTTGAACAGTGCTCTTGGACGTAGTGTTTGGATTTGGGGTGGTCCTGTGTGCAGCCAGGGGTTGGACTTGATGATCTCTATGGGTCTCTTCCAACTGAAGCTCTATGGGTTCCTTCACTGGAGCAGGTTACCCAGTGAGGCTGTGGATGTCCCTTCCCTGGAAGTGTTCAAGGCCAGGCTGGATGGGGCTGTGAGCAATCTGGTCTAAAGGGAGGTGCACCTGCCTACAGCAGGGGGTTGGAACTAGATGACCTCAAAGGGCCCTTCCAACCCAAATCATTCCATCATTCTATGATTCTGATTCTATGATTCTATGAACTCGGGATATTCCGTGGTTCTTTGAAAGCTGGCAGATGGGCTCTGTGCCCTTTGGGTGTGCTACTCTTGTATGGGGGGGGAAGAGCAGGATCGGCTGTCAGGTCAGATCAGGTTGCTCAGGGCTTTGCCCAGGTAGGTCTTGAAAACCTGCATGGGTGGTGTTTGCACAGATTCTCTGGGCAGCCTTTCCCAATGCCTTCCTGTCCTAATGGTTGAAAGACACCACTGCAGGGAGAGACATCACTGACAGGTAATGGTTAGAATTCACAGCTCTTAATATTTTAGTAGAAGTAGAGGAAAGTACCTACTATTTTTTACAGAAGGATAGGTCTCCATCTGTTAAAATGAAGATGTGGGCTTGGTTGCACCATCTGACCACTCTATTACTATAAATATGTTTTCATTATCTCTTGCAGAAAGAAATTCCCACACTGAAAGCAACTGCATGTAAAGCTGGCTAATGAATCGTCTGCTGCGGCTGATAAAACCACCATCTCGAGCTTGGAAATGAAGAATTGTGAAAGATCAAAGAATGACAAATGTAATTGGAGATAATAGAAATGCAGCCTGGAGGTTGGTTAGGCCCAACTCACATCTCCAGCTGCACTTTCGAGGCAGCTGATTTACCATCTGCAGCTAGCAGATAGGTTTCCACCAGGCTTCCATGCTGCCATCTCACATCAGCAACAAAGAGGAGACAGCATGAGAAAAACATGATTCCCAGTTGGCACTGTTGCTGATGAAAGTGTTTGAAGATTTTGTCTCTGTCTGGAGCAGAATATGTGGTAATTTTTTTCCCACTACTATGACAGTTTAATTAGAGCTGCATGAAATTGCTTTCCTTTCACAGCAAACAGCATCAGATTTGACTAGATCCTCGCTGGTTCTTTGTCAAAGCTCTCAGCAATTGGTTTTACTAGGACTGTGTACCATCTGAGAAAAGTGGAGGCAGTGGTCTGATTTCATAATGGTACGAATGTAGATAAATCTCTAAGTGAGAGAATGCAGCCTATTCTATTGCTGTTTAACTTCATGCAGTAGTGGAGGAGGACTCCAGATCCAAACTATAATAAGTCAGAAGTTGCCAGAGCTGTAGCAGATTTAGCAATAGTGAACACGACTACAGAGATCAGCAATTACATGCAATGGATTTCCAAGCTAATATAAACCAACCTCCCACTGATAGCAGAAATACTGCAGCCAGAGATAGAGGCAAGCAGAAGTACATTTAGGAATATGTAAACAGGTCAGCTTTAAGGTTTTCAATAGCAAGTTAGGAACATAAAGAGAGGGAAAAATCTCACTGCTAGATTAAGACTGACACAAGATTTTTCCTATGAGACACACAGATGTGACTGACAGTAAGCAGGGCTTCATCTGAGGTCTGGATCTCTGCATTCATCTTTAGGGTCTGGGAGAGCCCACCCACTGTGGGACTGAGTCAACACGCACATGTATGTGAGTGTAGACTGACACAAAGAAAAGAGACCGACCCAACATCACATCAAAGCATCAGCATCTCATCCAGTGGGATCTGGGAATCCCAACCCATGTGCCAGGTTTGCTGTAGAAGAAGGACCTTTTCTCCTTGCAACAAGGCTGATGGTTGAACTAGATGATCTTAGTGGTCTTTTCCAGTCTATGATTCTATGACTGTAAATACTGGATGATTTGGGGATGCTGAAATCTTATTTGTTTACTAAGCACAACAAAAAAATAGATAAATAGGTAGACAGACAGATAGATAAAGCCAAACCATTAGCCTAATGATCCCTGCAGGTGAGCATTTATGATTTTGGTTTAAAATGAGTTTGTTATTTTGCAACAAGCAAGCTCTGTCAGAGGAGAAGCCTTCAGTCATAGAAGCCAGATCTCCTGTTGGGTTCTGGAGATCACGCAGTATCTTTGTGGGAGCTGTTGAACATCTTCATGCCTGCAGACTTCCCAACCCTCGTTCTTGCACAGAACTTCAGCAATAAACATCTCTCTGTCACTCCATGCATTCATATTTGGCCAGCATAGTGAGAGAAGTGGAACAGGGAATACTGCAATTAGAAGTAATTGTCTTAAGAATAATCTGGTTTGTTCCTGGGTGGCAACTGGTTTGTGGTGAGGTTGGTGGAATAATGGATTTTTGCTGCACTCTCTGTCACTTGTGAAGAGCCTTGGGGTGGAAAGTGGAAGCATCATGCCTTGAAGTTTGTCTCTGCTGACACCCACTGTGGATGTGGAAGTGTGGAGATTAGTGTTGAATTGTTTTGCCTGCAACCAGCTTGGGTGTGGACAGTCGTGGTGGATGTAAAATCATTAAGGTTGGAAAAGACCACTGAGATCCCCCAAGTCCCACCATCCATCCCCACTGACCACGTCCCCCTGTGCCACATCTCCACAGCTCTGGAACACCTCCAGGGATGGTGATTCCCTCACCTCCCTGGGCATCCTGTGCCAATGCCTTTCTACTCTTTCTGAGAAGAAATTTTTCCAACCACTTCCCCACTGGAGAACTGAGAATAAATTCAGGAGAGACAAGACATTCTGGGGGAGCACCAGAACTCAGCAGTGCATGGGCACACAGAATGGTGGGCTCTGCTCCAGGAACTTTCAGCCTTCTTGTGCATTTTGGTGACCAGAGCCATGGGAATTTCCAGAGTAATCTTAATAATCAAGGCGAACATGAAGCAATTAGACTTGAAAGGGATGATTGGAGCTCCATTCAAGGGAATGTCGCCATAATACAGCTCTTATCCCCCAAATCTGTTTAGCTTTGTTACTAATTAAATACTGAGTTATTAAATTATATCTCTACTCTGGTGAAGAAGGAGGGGATGGGAAAAAACAAAACAAAACAAAGAATTCAGTGAAGGCTTGGTGCTTTAAATCTGTCTCCCATCTGTCATGGGTACTGTGAGGGCTGGGTCTTTCATAGATGCTTGGGTTTGGTGCAGCACTGACTGGAAAAGCCCCTCCAGCATGTTTTGTGTGATGAACTGAGAAAGCAGGACACCTCATGAAATCAAGGGACATGTCTCTTCACAAATGCATGCACTTACACAGCTGCTTTTATGGTTCCATATGTAGTGCCTCAGCAAAGCAAAGATTGGAGAGATCCCTGGTTCTTTGTTCAGTGGTGGAGAAATTGATGGATGTTGCTGAGAATATTGAAGAGTCTTTTTTGTGTGTGTGTGAAGTCTTTCCTAAAGATATCAGCTGTGACCAGAGGACAATATAAACAACAGGGATATGGAGGCAATATCTCAGTCTACAATAGGAAAGGGTCAGTTTCAGCACTCAAGTGCATGAGAGGGTTTCAAATTGGCTGCCCTCACTTCATCCTTAAATATTTCAAGAGAAAGCTAGTGAAACTGCAGAGCTTGAAGAGCCATTCAAGGGAGTACATGGAAGATCTTGAAGAGAGGAAAAGGAAAATCAGAGTACCTGTCTTTAAAAAGTGAGAGAAAGAGGAATGAAGGAATTATTGATGAGTCAATTTTATTAAAATTTCAGGGGGAAAGCTGGAATAAGGAGTGGTACCATTTGTAAAACCGAAAAGCATGAACTGGGTGCCAAGTGAGGTAGAAAACAGAATTATGGAGACGAATAGGGGGGGTTGTGGTGGAAAAGTGAGTCAGCAATGCTCCTGCAGCAAAGTAGGTTGGCCCTATATTGTGCTGTGCCAGCAAGACTGCAGCCAGCAGCTGTAGGGAAGTGATCTTTCTCCTCTTTGGCACTTGTGAGACCACATCTGGAGCACTGCCCAGGCTGGGGATCTCTAGTGCTAGAAAGATAAGGACATTCTAGAAGGAGCTCAGCGAAGAGAGAGCCCAAGGTGGTTGTGGGGATGGTGTGTAGGATGTCTGAGGAGAAGCTCACCCTGGAGAAGAGAAAGCATAAGGTAGAGCTTCTTGTGTCCTAATAGTTACGAGGTGGGAAGGTGTAGAGACAACCAAGAGCCAGGCTCTAGTGGAGTTTATAGTAGATGGACAAGAAGCAATGGACTCAAGTTGCAACAGGGAAAATTATGATTAGATACTAGGAAAATAGTTTACATCACCATAGTGGTCAAACACTGGAACAGGCACCCAAATAGTCTTCTGGGGTCTCCTTCCTTGGAAAGATTCATCACTCTGGTCAAAGACAAATAAGAAAGCTGACCACGAGGCTCTGGATTTCCATGCTGAAAGGGGTAGTTTGATTCCTCTTGTTTCTGTTTGTATGTATCTTAGTTTATTTTATCACTGAGCCAAGCACCATTGGTACCAGTTTTCTTACAAATAATTCAGTCTTAGTTTCAACCTCCTTCTCTGAGTAACCCCGTTCTTCATCTCTTGAGATAAATGAATTCTTGCAGATGAATCAGATGAAACTCAATTCCTATGAGACATTGACTGTGGGAGAGCTCCACCATTTAGAATATAATGAATTGACAATCAGGCTCACGATAGAAGGAGAAAAAATACAACAGGTAGGCTGGGGAGATGCTGGGTATCTCAAAGGGTGTTTTCACCTAAGATGTGTCAGCATGTAGTAATTGTATTAACTGTTTGTGGGTACTTGGTTGACGATGCACTGAGCTGATTAACCTGCTCTGATGATGGGGGACACATCGCCAACTAGAAAAGTCCACAATGAAATTACAGAAATCTGGTCCTTGAGAAACCATCTTGCCCCAAATTGTGCTTAAATCTGTGCATGCAAGTTGCATCTATACTGGAAGTTAGCAGGACCTATTCCTGGTCCCAGGGCTGTGTGGCACAGCATAGCTCCTGTTCAGACAGTCAACGTTCTCTCTCATGAAACGAGCAGATTCATGTCTTGTGCTCATCAGTTTGGTCAAAATCCACGCCAGGGACTGCACTGACACTTAATTGTGGTGGTTGTTGGACCAACCTTGAGCCAGCCCTCTGCCTGGTTTGCTGGTTCAGCCTCATACTTAGATTTCATCCCACTTTCACTGAGGTAGATGACAGAGTCAGATTTGGGATCGTCAAGTGTATGAGGGTAAATGGAAGATAATCCAGGATTAATTCACTCTGTTTTTCTCTTTTTGGTGGAGAGGTCCTACTTAGGGTGGCCTGGCTAACGGCTTCAAGGGCCATGCAGTGTGTGGGATGTCTCTGGGGTATGATGCAGAGCTGAAAAATATCATATGGCTTTTTGGGTGTAAACTGGACAACTGATGGCCTTGAGCTGTGTCACTGCAAGGTAAAGAATTGTGAATTTCTGAATCTCAGTTTCACCTAGTGGTGATTGCATGGTTTAGTGGGCATGGTGGTGATGGGGAGATGGTTGGACTAAATGATCTTACTGGTCTTCTCCAACCTTAATGATGCTATGATTCTCATATTCTGATTCACATCTGGAAGTAACCTATTTTGTTTGGATTTGGCTTATTTATATCAGTAAAAACATAAAGAAGAGTTGAAGTAGGGCTCAGGAACAATTTACAGGCAAATTTTTCTGCCCTTCTTGTAAATAATTCTCTTGCAGGTCCTTGTTTTATTCCTCTGAGTGGGTTGGTAATCACATACTTGTAGATCTCCCACTGGAGCACTGAAAGGGTTCAGTAGCAGTGATTCAATTTGAGTTGCTCTTCTCAGAAAAACAGGTCAGCAAAATTTGGATGACAACTCTTCCTCCAGTTTTGCTGATGCATAAGTTTTGACTGATTTTTCTGCAGAGTAAGTTCACTGATGAATGCGTTGGCTTTGCACCTACTGCCCTCAGGGTCTGTAGAGCTGTTGACTGCAGAGATTCCTCTAGAATTAGGCTTTAATCTTACAGGGAATTTATCCATGTGTAGACTGTTATCCGAGATAAGTACTGGGATTCAGCAATAGCAGTGTTTTCTGGACAGCTGAGCAATGGTTGTATTTAATTCCCCACTTTCATATGTGTCCCCCCACTTGTTCTGAGTCACATGGGATACCCATTGAGCGTTGTGCTCTGTGGCTGCCCCTGTTTATGGAAGATGATATCTGCTGAATGAAAAAATGTAATCTTTCTCAGTGGCTGCAGTGGTGATGCCCCTCTGCTATATATCAAGTCGAATCCAACCAGCACACATACAGAGCAAACCTGCTGCTGAGCTTGCACATTTATGTATGGGGGCTGACAGCAGACCTTTTGAGCATATTTTTATCATCACAGGGAATCTTCTCTCCAGAATACAGCTCCATGGGGGGCTTCTGCAGGGAGGCACTCTGATAGGAAAAGCTGCTAGGCTTTTTCTGTCCCTTTCTGCCATCATGAAATACCTCCAGAGCCCTCTTAGACGTGTTGTGTCCTCCCTAGAAGAAGGGAGGAGGGAAATGGAAGATGGAAGACGAAGAAATTCAGTGTGTAGGAGCGGGCCAGCTTGACACTAGTGGGAAGGTTTGGGAAGGCTTCAAAGAGATTTTCCTTCCACTGTGAAGGTCCTTGGAAAGGACCTTTCTCATTTCCTCTGCAAAGGAAGGGGCCCAAACTATTCCATGTTTGTTGGCACAGCTGATGCAATATCCTTGAATTATATGTGGTGCATCACTGAGTGAAGGGAATGGGCTAGGCTGTGTCTGGCTTCTTTGGCCTGAGAGTAAGATCCTACCATGTCCTCTAGCCCATGAACACCATTGGTCAATCTAATCTGCAACTGCAGTTTGTCTCATCCTAATGGTGATGTCCATCATTCGCTGAACAACCTCAACAGCACTTGTGTCTTTTCATCAGTTATGGAGTGAGCCTCAGCGACTGTTGGGACTTCTCTGTGATTCTGTCATTGCGACCTCTTCAGCTGGAGACTCCTGGACTGATCGCTGTTGGTTATATTCCAACATTTAGGCTCCAATTCCCTTTCTCTACAAGTGGGATAATGGCATCCCCTCACTTCATCTGAATGTGTGGTTAGGACAGGGGGATCACAGGTGCAGAATTTAGTGAGAGATCACCAGATCTGGCCTTCCCCAGGTTAGGAGGTCCAGAGAACAGCTTAAAAAGAAGATCTGCCTCAGAGTAGCACGAGAAACACAATTGCTGTGCTCAAGGTCTTGTATTATCGATGACAGTGAGTGTAATTAAAGAGGATCTAAGAGTTTCTTTCCCCTTTCCGTTTTCCAGCTTTTTGTAGGCTTCAGCTTTCAAAGAGAAGGAGAAAAATAAAATTTTAATTCATGCCAGGAACCTTTGAAGAGAGGTCATGTTTTTTTTTAAAATTTCATATATCCCACTTTTAAATTATTTATATTATTTTATTTTATTGCTATAAACGAGTCAGGCACAATCTTCTTATTTCTGCTGACTGGAAGGAGCCCTCAGTCTCAATCCCACCAAGCATAGGCCAAAGGTGGCTCAGAACCATCTACTGTGCCTCCAACCAACTGCTGAACACCAGCAGAACTGCCATCAAGAGCTGCTCTCCAGGGTGATGCTTTCAGCTACTTTCTCCTCTCCTCTCCTCTCCTCTCCTCTCCTCTCCTCTCCTCTCCTCTCCTCTCCTCTCCTCTCCTCTCCTCTCCTCTCCTCTCCTCTCCTCTCCTCTCCTCTCCTCTCCTCTCCTCTCCTCTCCTCTCCTCTCCTCTCCTCTCCTCTCCTCTCCTCTCCTCTCCTCTCCTCTCCTCTCCTCTCCTCTCC
>NW_024966854.1:0-380 GCF_019238085.1 Lagopus leucura
ACATTGGGACTGCCCCAAACCCATGGCGACATTGGGACTGCCCCAAATCCACAGGGGATATTGGGACTGCCCCAAACCCACGGGGACATTGTAACTGCCACAAACCCATGGGGACATTGGGACAGCCCCAAACCCATGGGACTTTGGGACTGCCCCAAACCCATGGGACACTGGGACTGCCCCAAACCCATGGTACATTGGGACTGCCCCAAACCCATGGGGACATTTGGACTGCCCCAAACCCATGGGGACATTGGGAGTGCCCCAAACCCAGGGGATATTGGGACTGCCCCAAACCCATGGGGACATTGGGACTGCCCCAAACTCAGGGGACATTGGGACTGCCCCAAAACCATGGGGACACTGGAACTGCCCCAAAC
>NW_024966854.1:480-1695 GCF_019238085.1 Lagopus leucura
ACATTGGGACTGCCCCAAACCCATGGGGACATTGGGACTACCCCAAAACCAAGGGGACATTGGGACTGCCCCAAACCCATGGGGACATTGGGACTGCCCCGAAATCATGGGACAGTGTGACTGCCCCAAACCCATGGGACACTGGGACTGCCCCAAACCCAGGCGACATTGGGACAGCCCCAAACCTATGGGGACATTGGGACTGCCCCAAACCCATGGGGATATTGGGACTGCCCCAAACCAACGGGGACATTGGGACTGCCCCAAACCCATGGGGATATTGGGACTGCCCCAAACCCATGTGGACAATGGGACTGCCAAATACCCAGGGGACATTGGGACTGCCCCAAACCAAGGGGACATTGGGACGGCCCAAAACCCATGGGACAATGGGACTGCCCCAAACCCATGGGGACAATGGGACTGCCCCAAAACCCAGGGGACATTCGGACTGCCCCAAACCCATGGGGACATTGGGAGCGCCCCAAACCCAGGGGACATTGGGAATGCCCCAAACCTATGGGGACAATGGGACTGCCCCATAACCATGAGGACACTGGGACTGCCCCAAACCCAGTGGACATTGGGACTGCCCCAAACTCAGGAGACATTGGGACTGCCCCAAATCCACAGGGACATTGGGACTGCCCCAAACCCATGGGGACATTGGGACTGCCCTAAACCCAGGGGACGTTGGGACTGCCTCAAAATCATGGGGATACTGGGACTACCCCAAACCCAGGGGACATTGGGACTGCCCCAAACAAAGGGGACATTGGAACTGCACCATACCTATGGGGACACTGAGACTGCCCCAAACCCAGGGGACATTGCGACTGCCCCAAACGCATGGGACAGTGGGACTGCCCCATAGCCAGGGGACATTGGGACTGCCCCAAACCCATGGGACATTGGGACTGCCCCAAACCCACAGGGACATTGGGACTGCCCCAAACATATGGGGACACTGGCACTGCCCCAAACCCAGGGGACATTGGGACTACCCCAATATCAGGGAACACTGGGACTGCCCCAAACCCACGGGGACACTGGGACTGCCCCAAACCCATGGGGACATAGGGACTGCCAGAAACCCAGGGGACATTGGGACTGCCCTAAACCCAGGGGACATTGGGACTACTCCAAACCCATGGGGACATTGGGACTGCCCCAAACCCAGGGGACATTGAGACTGCCCCAAACCCATGGGGACAA
>NW_024966855.1:0-525 GCF_019238085.1 Lagopus leucura
CCGGGAGCAGAAATGAGGGGAAATGGGCCTAAAATGAGCCCAAAATGAGCCCAAAATGAGGGGAAATGGGACTAAAATGAGGGGAAATGGGCCCAAAATGGGCCCAAAATGAGCCCAAAATGAGGGGAAATGGACCCGAAATGAGGGGAAATGGACCCAAAATGAGGGGAAATGGACCCAAAATGAGGGGAAATGGGCCTAAAATGAGGGGAAATGGGCCCAAAATGAGGGGAAATGGGCCTAAAATGAGGGGAAATGGGCCCAAAATGAGGGGAAATGGACCCAAAATGAGGGGAAATGAGCCCAAAATGAGGGGAAATGGACCCAAAATGAGGAGATATGAGCCCAAAATGAGGGGAAATGGGCCTAAAATGAGGGGAAATGGACCCGAAATGAGGGGAAATGGACCCGAAATGAGGGGAAATCAAACCCAAAATGAGGGGAAATGGGCCTAAAATGAGGGGTAATGGACCCGAAATGAGGGGAAATGATCACCAAAAAGGGCTACAAATGCCCCAAACTGAT
>NW_024966855.1:535-1060 GCF_019238085.1 Lagopus leucura
CCGGGAGCAGAAATGAGGGGAAATGGGCCTAAAATGAGCCCAAAATGAGCCCAAAATGAGGGGAAATGGGACTAAAATGAGGGGAAATGGGCCCAAAATGGGCCCAAAATGAGCCCAAAATGAGGGGAAATGGACCCGAAATGAGGGGAAATGGACCCAAAATGAGGGGAAATGGACCCAAAATGAGGGGAAATGGGCCTAAAATGAGGGGAAATGGGCCCAAAATGAGGGGAAATGGGCCTAAAATGAGGGGAAATGGGCCCAAAATGAGGGGAAATGGACCCAAAATGAGGGGAAATGAGCCCAAAATGAGGGGAAATGGACCCAAAATGAGGAGATATGAGCCCAAAATGAGGGGAAATGGGCCTAAAATGAGGGGAAATGGACCCGAAATGAGGGGAAATGGACCCGAAATGAGGGGAAATCAAACCCAAAATGAGGGGAAATGGGCCTAAAATGAGGGGTAATGGACCCGAAATGAGGGGAAATGATCACCAAAAAGGGCTACAAATGCCCCAAACTGAT
>NW_024966856.1:0-5169 GCF_019238085.1 Lagopus leucura
TTTTTTTCACACGATGCCATTCGGTATGGGATATCTCTGATCAAATTTGACGGGTCCCCTCCCAGTTCCTCATGTCTTTGGCAGGACATGAGAGGCTGAAAACCTGAGCTATCCTTGTGTGCACACAGCATTGCTCAGCAACAACTAAAATATCAGTGATTTTTGTCACAAATCCAAAACACATCATATCAGACACCATGAAGAAAATTCACTCTATTGCAACTAAAAGTAGGACACATGGCGACATCATCGGAGAAGGACCATAAATGCATTTGTATGTTTACAGCTCACTTGAAAAGAAAATGCCAGGATTGCAAAGAGGAAATGGTATAGAGGAGAACTTGTTCCTTTGCATTCTGCGCGTTCTTTCCCTCCCTTGTACAGAGTTTTAACAAACCTTTCCTTGTGATATTGATGCCGCTCAAATTCCCATGTCCTGTTAGGGGAATAGTCCCATTCAACTTCCACGGCAGCAACATAATGTGTCTTCTCGTGCACATATAGGGATGGATCCACATTCCACCAATGACATGGTTTCACTTTGTATTTCTGCTTCATGCCCCCTCTGTAGTGATCCGTTGTCAGGCACGATACTTCAAAAATTCCTAGAGGTTGTACTGGAAGTTAACACTTCACAACAAAAATCTTTTTGTTGCTCTTAAAACTGTATTATCTCACAGATGTAGAAGCTAAGAAAATCAAAGCTTTAGCATGAAGAGCTTGCACACTGTTTGCTACTCTTCACACACAAGCTGTACACAGTTTTAGCATCCCCATGGATCAAAATATCTGCTATGTACAGTTGCTACCTAAGCATAACATGCACACAGGTAAGCAGTTTCTAAACAAGAAACCGTGTATTTCAAGCCTTCAGATATCTTGTATATCAGTCCTGAACCAGAAAGGAAGAAAGAAAAGACTACATTTTTTACTCCTTTCAGTTATTTTGTTCAAAATTAAAAATATCTCCACACCATTTCTTTCAGAAATTACTTCAATGTACTCATGGTCAAACCTGTGGTTTTTAGCCACTGTTACACAAAAAAAGATGAAATAAAAGCCTGCTCTTAGTTGTTTTAAGGGTACAATTCTACAGCGTTTGGCACATGAAGACAACATAGCACATGGGAACTAGTAGAGTGACTACTCCCAAAATCTGGTGAGGTTCAGAAGGAAAGCAGGATCCTGCCTGTTTAGTGGCAGAGCTACACAAGAACATCAAAGGGCTTCAGCTGTGGCAAGAGAGCCTTTGCCAGGCAAAGGCCAATAGCAGTTTTTATGCCAGTCAGAGGAAGCGCTACAGTGAATTTCTATAGCTGTGTAATACCGCTCTGTCTGGGATATAGGCTGAAAACAAACAAAAAAGTAACCAAACCACCACCACCAAACGGGACACTTACCTTCAGAATCAGGCTTCATAATGGCCGTAACAAATGTGTGTGGAAATAGATTTGTTGTATCCTTTCTTGTTTCTTTTGTTATGAATGTGTTTTGTGAAAAGTATATCCCATGAACATCGACTTCTGACCCCAAGCCCATCAAATGCCAGGAAATCACATCACCTTTACACATCTCGAGACCAGGTTGGTTTCCATACATGTAACCATTAATGGCTGTAGAAGATTTGAAGAAGTAAACCCAATGTTGATTAACACAACTTAATTCTGCAATACAAATTAAATTACATTTAAATATAATATTTAAAAATAAGTATACTTTAAATCTAATGTGGTGTCTTACAGTGACAAAGATATTGATACTAAAATACTTTATCACAGCAGCAAAACTAGAGGATCAGTTCAAGCAAAAACAACTTTTTAAACCTGGTACTTAAAAACAATTTCAAACTGTTCTCACTTTCGGTGTCTAAAGCACAGGGACCTGACCACCTGCAATCTTCACTGCTTTATACAGCAATGGCTCTATATTCACACAGCAGAGATGATCCCAAACGTTGCTAGTTCAAGTTAATAATTCTTACTCCTATGTAGACCTTCCAAAGGCTGAGCCTTTGCCAGATGCCACTGGAATGCTTACTATCGTAGCTCTGTAAATAGGAGAAATGCCACTTTCACTGTACGGGCGTCCACAGTGCTGGTAAAGAAATCCAGCTATGGACAAAAAAGTAGTCTTTTCAGCAACATCTTCTATAGGGTAGAGGTCAGTTCCTCTTGTTACCTGGCTGCATTCATAGTGGTCACATGTGGGCTGCAGACCCTGTTCCTTTGTGTCTTTTGAAAGAGGTACGTAACAGTGCCAAATAGCCCACTGCTGACACTGCTCTGCCGTCTGTACATTTGAACTGACAACCACACTGACTTGAAATTGAATTGCTTTCAAATACGGTCTGTTCCAATTGAAAGGAAATTAGCATCTCTGTTATCATACAGTGTCCCAATCTCCACTGTGAGCTCACAAAGATAAAAAAAACCAGCAGAAAGCAAGCATTTGACTAGCAAAATATAAAAACCAATTTTCTTACAGTGCATTTTGTTAGATTCTTGGAAGTCCTCGTTATCTTTGTCAATTTCATTAGGATTTAATGTAAACATCAAAATATTGTCATCCAAGTACCAGCTCAGATTCTCATCAAATACTGTGGCAAGTAGGAAAAACTCCCTGGTCACACTTCTCTGTTGAGAAAAAAATAGCACAACGGAAAATAAAATTTGGTGAAGAGATCATGCCAGGAAAAAAAGTCCACAGTAAAAATCATAGAATGTGTATATTAATTTGAGTATAATTCTCAAACTAGTGTAGATGCACGCATTGAAACTTCATTCAGATGACCCTAGAGCTGTCTACCTGCTGTCTGAGGTGCACAGATATCTGCTGCCGATGGCCCTTCCACCAGCAGCAGCCACCTCCAGAAACAGATCCACATACTGATCTTTAAAGTTTCCACAATTTTCTAGTTGTTCTCATCCTACGTAAAACTTGAAGGCTAATGATTGTGACATTGATTTCATAACGCAGTGTCTGCCTATGTGGAACCAGGCTGATTTTGCTTTTTTTTAAAACAAAACAAAACAAAACAACTTTTTTTCCCCATTTCTTATACTCCTCTCAGTGCATGGGCTGGATGGTGACGTGCAGAGCCCAGTTCAGGAAAAGAAAGCAGATTCAGTTACAGTGAGGCAAATGCTTCCATGTTTTTCCTCTTTGACTGACCTGTTTTGCAGAAGGGAGTAGAGCTCCTTTCCTGCACACCACAAGAGGACCCACAAGGCCCGAACTGGTGTCTCTGACTGAATCCACAGCTGAGTAATAAAACCAAGTTAAGCAGTCTGGATCTTGGTCTGTGGGGCCCACATCTTCCGGCACATTCCACTCATACGTAAACGTAGCACCAGGACTGACATGGGAGGCTGGAGATTCAGCATCTGTTACAGAAACCAAAATTAGGAATTAAGCCTAATGAAACCTGTTTACTTTTTTACCTTTATCGCATTTCTGTATGCAACAGCTTGTTCTCTGCTGCTTGCAAGGCCTCTCTCCACAGGCGCACCTCTGGATGCAGTTCCGTACAGCGCTCCCTCCTTGCTCTTGTGGGAACTCACACCATGGGGCTGGATGCTGAATGGGCGGCTGGCATTATTTCGGAAAGTCACCCTGACGCTCTCGCCCACTTCCGCCTTGATAACAGGTCCTGGAAAAGGTCACAAAATCTGATTTTGTGTCAAATGATGCAGCAATCACAAGCTCGTAACGCTGCCTGCTTTTCCCGTTGTAGGTTAGCTGCCCCTGAGCTTGTCTGGCCGCAGACAAGGTCCCTGCTGCATGGCCCAAGTCCATGGCATCCCGGCTGCGACTGGACTGCTCACCTCCCACGAAGGCCCTGTGTAAACAGGACAGTTCCTCCCTTTGGAAAGGGACCTGCAGACATTAGTACCAATCTCAAACTTACTCCCAAACCTTGTCAGAAGCAGCCAGCTTATGAACAGGGGTGGAATTGCCTAGTCTGGCTTTGTAATTCAGCTTGCCCTTTGAAGACCATGGCATACTCCCTCAGGCAAGTTGGGGATGATCACAGCATTCCCTTTAAGAACTTTGCATACACCCCAAGGTGGCTGCAGGCATAGGGGTCTGAAGGAGGAAGGGAGCACCAAGGAGGGAGGAGGTGAAAGGGCACTATTGGCCAGGCAGTAGAAGTCATGCTTTCCTCTGATAAATCTTTATTATAAAATCTTTCTAAATATCTTACCTAAGAGACCAAGATGTTCTTCATCCAGGAGCCTTTTTTTATGTGCCGTGAAAGTACCATCTGTGTATTCCCTGTAAATGGCTTTTTTGTAAGAGCCACCAATTCTTGTCTCACTTCGTTCAAAAAATACAGAAGATTCACTGTGTGAAAGACATTGGAATGGATGCAAAAAAATTCAAGTCACAACACTGCAATTCCTCTTCAGCCCAGTGACACTGCTAACACTTCAGCAAAATTTATCTTAAGATCACAGGAGAATGAACTGATGTGTTTTGATATTTATCTCAGCTTTAATATTTAAGCAGAGCTGGGGACAATGAAATTCTACTTAAAAGCAAATTCTACCATAAGGCTTACCCCCTATTCAGCATGCTCATATCAGATCTCCTTGAAAGTGAAACTACTTGAAGGCATTTACCTGTCAGCAATTAATTCTTGTCCTGTAAAATGGTTAAAGGCAGATGGGCCATAATTCCAGATAATCTCTTCAGCAGCAATGAAGTACTGTCTTATCTTTGTAGTCTCATTGTGATTTATTTGGATTTTCTGCAAGTTTCTACTTTAAAAAGGGCCTGCATACCACCTGGAAAAAATGATGTAAGCAAATTGAAGATACTGCAATTTATTTTTTTCCCCCCTACGATTCTAATAGCTCTTTGTCTTATCTGGAGAATTCCTGCTAAACCAGGTACTAAAAGACAGACCAGGTTTTCCTCTAAACCTAATCAGTGGCTCACTTGTGAAACTCTTAGGCCTTTGTACCCTAGAAGACCGATCCAATAGTGAATCTTCTTGCTGAAGGTACAAACAGTTAAAAAAAAAAAAAAAAAAAAAGTGCCCTTTTACAGCTAAATTGGGCAGTTTGTAGGATTTTCATGTTGCCCATGAAGATTCATCCACATCAAGATACTACAGGATGCTCTAGTTATCTAAAAACTTCTGTGCAGCTGAATTTGTAGGACAAA
>NW_024966857.1:0-6094 GCF_019238085.1 Lagopus leucura
TGTCATGGTTTTATGATTTTTGGTCATCAGTATTCCACACCATAACATCATGTAATGCACTGGGGGTGGGGTTTGATATCTGCCGAATGTTCGTCCGTCGGAGAAGAACTACATTTCCCCAGGAGACTTTGCGGTCAGCAAGGGGATATAACTCCAAGCAAGGTCACCTGATCCTTCTTCTTCGCCTGCTCTTTGCTGTCTGCGCTTCGCCGCCTGCGCTTCGCCGTCTGTACTTCAGTCACTCAACTGGACTGCACTTCTCACCCCAGCTTTGTGGTGAGGTCTATACAATTCAAACAGACTCTCTCTCTCTCTCTCTCTCATTGTATTTTACTAATACTATATTTAGTAAAACCATTTGTTCCACCTCAGATCAGTGCTGTTGTTTTCAAGTATTTTGGGGTCCCCTGCTTCCCCTTTCCCAGAGGCGCGGATCCGCAGATCCCTCGGCCCTGCTGGTCACGGAACTGGGCCGGACCAGCCCATAAACCGTTGACATTTTTGGTGGAGAATGCGGGCAACAGTTGCTTTCTAGCTGTTTAGACTCTCTGCTCTCGGAGAGTTCCGTTGGGAAAGCTTATCTGTTTCACCGCTACTCTCTGAAAACGTGACCTTGAAAACTCCAGGCGGACTGCCAGTATCGTAGGATATTTGTAAACTCTGAGCTTTACTATCTTGCCTCTGTAAAAAAAAAAAAAAAAAATGCTTTCTGTAGTGAAACTTACTCTTAAAGGGCTGCACGCTGCTGCCTCTTCTTTCCTAATGCTCAAAACGTACTGGGCATTAATTAAGCTTGCCACCTTGCTCTATGGAGCAATCGGCTTATACAGTCAAATGAAAACATGGGTGGAAATATGGACCTGGCACGTTCATACAATGTGGCTTACAATTCCGGAGACAGCTGCCAATTATACAGGACTGGGATTTTTTAAGGTTTCCAGTCTCACCTTTCAGCCTGTAATGCAGTTTTTGAATGAACACCTAGTCGCATTACTAATCTCCCTGAATGTATTGCTCATCATTTCGCTCAGTATTAGTATTTATTATATTTTGAGGATGTCCTCCCCAAAACCAGAGAATACTGAGTGGCAGGGAGTGTGGAGAGGTCTGGGAAAGACTTCAGACAGATGGAAATCTTCAGTCTCATGGAACTTTACTCCAGAACACCTGAAAGATCCTGAGAGTCTAAACAGCTATTTAAGGCAGGAATGTTGCGGCTTGGGCAGTTCTGAGGAGGCACATATGATTTGGGGCCTGGCTAATGCTTATCGGGCCTTATTCAATAATCTCCTGGAGAGAGAGAGAGCTTCTGAAATTGAAAGGGAGAGCCTCAGGGAAACAGTTCAAAATGAGCGAGAGAGTCTCCTGCTCCAGAGGAAAAACCTCCGATCTGAGAGAGATGCCCTCCGAATTGAAAGAGACTCCCTGCAATCCAAACTCGACAATCTTCAATCTCAACAACACACCCTCCAATCTGAGCTAGATACTGTCATAATCGAACGAAACAAGCTCCAAGCTGAACTGGAGGATGAGAGCATTGGAACCGACCAACCTGATCAACCACAAGAGGCACCACAATCAATGTCAGTTGCCCCTGTAAGAGGACAGAAAACAAAGCGAATCTCGACTCAGTTAGAAGAGAAGAAAGAGGAGGAAAGAGGTCCAGAGGAGTGGCTCCGAGGTCCAAGAGAAGCACCTCTGAGTCCAGGGGAGGGGCCCTCAGTAAGACCACGGTCACCAACACCTACAAGGGCAAGAAGTCCTGGAAGAGCAAGAGGTGAGCAAGATATTGTTACCTTTGTGGATCAATCTCTGAAAATGAATGAAATTCAAAGTCTGAGAAAAGACTTCTCACGCCACCCAAATGAGCCTATTGCTACTTGGTTACTTCGATGCTGGGACAATGGGGCCAACAGTGTGTGGCCAGATAGTAGAGAAGCTCGCCAACTGGGTGGCATTGCTAGGGACTCAGCCATTGACAGAGGTATTAGTACATGCCAGAACCAGGCCTTCACCCTCTGGAAGAGGATGTTGTTAGCTGTAAAAGAAAGATACCCCTTCAAAGACGATCTGATGCCCGAGAAGAAGAAATGGGCTGATATGGAAGAAGGCATCCGTTATTTGAGAGAATGTGCTGTGGTGGAAACACTACATAGCCCCGATTTCATTCCTGATGAGCCAGACCAAGAGCATGATCCTGAGAGAGCCAGGTGTACACCAAATATGTGGCATACATTCACAAAGACTGCACCAGAAAGGTACGCCAGTACATTTGCAGCTATGTATGGCAGAGGGGAAAGAAGACCCCTTATAAATGAGTTGGTTAATAAGCTTCAAGACTTTGAGTTACATTTAAGCCCTCTATGAGCTTGTGTTTCAGCCATTGAAAAAGTAGCTGAAAAGCTGGACAGAATGGAGAACAAACAAGAAGATATAATAGATAAACTATCAATTGTGCCTGATGCCGATGAATACATGGTGGTAACAGATACATCCAATGAGGAACAGAATTCCCAAAACAGCCTACTTGAGGGGCTAGCCAACTTGATTTCCTCCCAGTCAGTGTCATCCAACATCTCAGCTATCAAAAGAAGACGTCCTCCTGCTCGAACAAGTGACAACAGTAAGACCACGTCACGTTTTGCCTTGTGGCATTACCTACGTGACCATGGAGAAGATATGAAGAAGTGGCATAAGCAACCTACTCCAGCACTTCAAGCATGGGTAAAAGAGTTACAAGACAAATCAACCACCAAGGTGAACTTCTCCAGAAAGGTGATTGCTCCAGTTGCTGCAGACAACAGAGGTAACAAATAGAGGGGCCCTGCCCCCAGCCAGGGGGGGGAAAGGGATAATAGAGTTTATTGGACTGTGTGGATTAGATGGCCTGGTACATCAGAACCACAGAAATATAAGGCCCTGGTGGATACTGGTGCACAGTGCACTCTGATGCCCTCGAGTCACCAAGGGACAAAATCAATTTATATTCATGGGGTGACAGTAGGTTCCCAAGAACTGACTATGTTGGAGGCCGAAATCAGCCTCACTGGTAAAGACTGACAAAAGCACCCTATTGTAACTGGCCCAGGGGCTCCATGTATACTTGGTATTGATTACCTCAGAAGGGGATATTTTAAGGATCCCAAAGGGTATCGATGGGCCTTTGGAATAGCTGCTGTAGACACAGAAGGTGTTAAGCAGTTATCTGTTTTGCCTGGCCTATCAGAAGATCCGTCTGTTGTGGGGTTGCTACGAGTGGAAGAGCAACAGGTACCGATAGCTACAAAAACGGTGCACAGACGGCAGTACCACACCAACAGGGATTCCTTGCTCCCCATTCATAAGTTGATTCATCAATTAGAGAATCAAGGAGTGATCAGCAAAACTCACTCGCCCTTTAACAGCCCCATATGGCCAGTGCGTAAAGCCAGTGGAGAATGGAGGCTGACGGTGGACTACTGTGGCCTGAATGAAGTCACACCCTCATTGAGTGCTGCTGTGCCAGACATGTTAGAACTCCAATACGAACTGGAGTCAAAAGCAGCTAAGTGGTATACCACCATTGACATTGCTAACGCCTTTTTCTCCATTCCTTTGGCCAAAGAATGTAGGCCACAGTTTGCTTTCACATGGAGGGGCGTTCAGTATACCTGGAACCGTTTGCCCCAGGGGTGGAAACATAGCCCAACCATTTGCCATGGGTTGATCCAAGCTGCACTGGAACAGCGAGGTGCTCCTGAGCACTTACAGTACATTGATGACATCATTGTGTGGGGCAACACAGCAAAGGAAGTTTTTGAGAAAGGAGAGCAAATAATCCAGATCCTTCTCCGTGCTGGTTTTGCTATTAAGCGAAGCAAAGTGAAAGGACCTGCCCAGGAAATTCAGTTCCTAGGCATAAAGTGGCAAGATGGCCGTCGTCACATCCCGACAGATGTGATCGACAAAATCACTGCCATGTCTCCCCCCACTAATAAGAAAGAGACACAATCGTTTCTGGGCGTAGTGGGTTTTTGGAGAATGCATGTTCCAAACTACAGCCTCATTGTAAGCCCCCTTTATTATGTGACGCGAATGAGAAATGAGTTTACATGGGGCCCTGAGCAGCAGCAGGCTTTTGAGCAGATTAAACAAGAGATAGCCCGTGCTGTGGCCCTGGGGCCAGTACGGATGGAACAGGATGCGAAGAACATCCTCTATACTGCTGCTGGAGAGAAAGGCCCCACTTGGAGTTTGTGGCAAAGAGCCTCAGGAGAGACCCGAGGCCGACCCTTGGGATTCTGGAGTCGAGCCTACAGGGGGTCGGAGGAGGGCTACACTCCAACTGAAAAGGAGATCTTAGCTGCATATGAGGGGGTTCGGGCTGCTTCCGAAGTAGTCGGTACTGAAACACAGCTCCTTGTGGCACCTCGACTGCCAGTGTTGAACTGGATGTTCAAGGGAAAGGTTCCTTCCACCCATCATGCTATTGATGCCACTTGGAGTAAGTGGGTTGCGTTGATTACACAACGAGCACGGATGGGGAACCTCAGCCATCCAGGAATCCTAGAAGTCATCATGGACTGGCCTGAAGGTAAAAAGTTTGGAACACCACCAGCAGAAGAAGTATCACGTGCTAAAGAAGCCCCACCATACAATGAACTACCAGAGAATGAAAAGAAATATGCCCTATTCACAGATGGATCGTGTCGTACTGTGGGAAAGCATCGCAGATGGAAATCTGCTGTGTGGAGCCCCACACGACAAGTTGCAGAGGCCACTGAAGGGAAAGGCGAATCAAGCCAATTTGCAGAGGTAAAGGCTGTCCAACTGGCCTTAGATGTCGCTGAACGGGAGAGATGGCCAATGCTCTATCTTTACACTGATTCATGGATGGTAGCAAATGCCTTATGGGGGTGGTTACAGCAGTGGGAGCAAAATAATTGGCAAAGAAAGGGCAAGCCTATTTGGGCTGCTGACCTATGGAAAGATATTGCTACCCGAACAAAAAATATGGTTATAAAGGTGCGTCATGTAGATGCTCATGTGCCCAAGAGTCGGGCTACTGAAGAACAGCAAAATAACCATCAGGTAGACCGAGCTGCCAGAATTGAGGTGGCTCAAATAGACCTGGACTGGCAGAACAAGGGTGAGTTATTTTTAGCTCGGTGGGCCCATGAGACCTCAGGTCATCAAGGGAGAGACGCAACATACAAATGGGCCCGTGACCGAGGGGTGGACTTAACTATGGATGCCATTGTACAAATCATTCATGACTGTGATACATGCGCCACAATTAAACAAGCTAAGAGGATGAAACCTCTGTGAGGAAGGGCGATGGCAAAAGTACAAATATGGGGAGGCATGGCAGGTTGATTATATCACCTCGCCACGATCTCGCAATGGTAAGCATTATGTGCTCACCATGGTGGAGGCAACAACCAGGTGGCTTAAAACATATGCAGTACCCCATGCTACTGCCCGAAACACCATATTAGGTCTGGAGAGGCAAATCCTGTGGCGACACGGCACCCCGGAAAGGATTGAGTCAGATAATGGGACTCATTTTAAAAATTCACTTGTGGATACTTGGGCCAGAGAACATGGCATCGAGTGGATTTATCATATCCCCTATCATGCACCAGCCTCTGGTAAGATCGAACGCTACAACGGGTTGTTAAAAACGATGTTGAAAGCAATGGGTGGCAGAACATTTAAACACTGGGAGAAGCATTTGGCAGAAGCCACCTGGCTGGTTAACACCAGAGGATCAATCAGTCAAGACGGTCCTACCCAATCCAGCTCCCTACATATTGTAGAGGGAGATAAGGTCCCTGTAGTACATGTAAAGAACATGTTAGGAAAAGCAGTTTGGGTTTTTCCTGCTTCTGGGAAGGGCAAACCTCTTCGCGGAACTGTCTTTGCCCAGGGACCTGGGTCCACCTGGTGGGTGATGCAGAAAAACGGGGATGTTCAGTGTGTACCACAAGGGAATTTGATGTTGGGGGAGTGCAGTCTGTAATCCCATGTGTTAAGCATGATGTAGTGATGTAGAATAAGGGGTGGAATGTCATGGTTTTATGATTTTTGGTCATCAGTATTCCACACCATAACA
>NW_024966858.1:0-275 GCF_019238085.1 Lagopus leucura
GGGGGGGGACTGGTGGGCTACTGGGAGGGACTGGGGGGCTACTGGGAAGGAACTGGGAGGTAATGGGGGGCAGTGGGAGGAACTGGGAGGGACTGGGGGGGACTGGTGGGCTACTGGGAGGGTCTGGGGGGGATCTGAGGGGCAACTAGTGGGCTACTGGGAGGGAACTGGGAGATAATGGGAGGCAGTGGGGATACTGGGAGGGACTGGTGGACTGGTGGGCTACTGGGAGGGGCTGGGGGGTTACTGGGAGGGAACTGGGAGATAATGGGGGG
>NW_024966858.1:375-1802 GCF_019238085.1 Lagopus leucura
GGGGGGCATTGGGGGGTTCCCCCATTGATCACCACCCCCCCACCCTACATTACTGTCTGCAGATCCGGGGGGGGCAATGGGGGGGGTCCCGCTGCCCCTCCCCCTCCTGGTGGTGCTGCCTGCGTTGGGGGCAGGGCTGGACCTGGACCTGGGTGAGAGCTATGGGGGGGGGGGGGGGGGGCCCCCCCCTGGGGGGGTTCTATAGGGGACGTAAAAGGTGGGAGAGGGGGGCGTATAGGGGATCTATAGATCTATAGGGCCCATAGGGTTGATAAGGGACCATAAGGGACCTATGGGGACCATAGGGTTGATAAATAACCATAAGGGACCTATGGGGGCCATAGGGTTGATAAGGGACCTATGGGGTCTGTAGGGTTGATAAGGGACCTATGGGGGCCATAGGGTTGATAAATAACCATAAGGGACCTATGGGGGCCATAGGGTTGATAAATAACCATAAGGGACCTATGGGGGCCATAGAGTTGATAAGGGACCATAAGGGACCTATGGGGGCCATAGAGTTGATAAGGGACCATAAGGGACCTATGGGGTCTGTAGGGTTGATAAGGGACCTATGGGGGCCATAGGGTTGATAAGGGACCATAAGGGACCTATGGGGTCTGTAGGGT
This sequence comes from Lagopus leucura, assembly GCF_019238085.1. Classification (NCBI taxonomy): domain Eukaryota; kingdom Metazoa; phylum Chordata; class Aves; order Galliformes; family Phasianidae; genus Lagopus; species Lagopus leucura. Next base: position 1,005 of record NW_024966858.1, read on the forward strand.
CGATAAGGGACCATAAGGGACCTATGGGGTCTGTAGGGTTGATAAGGGACCATAAGGGACCTATGGTGCCCATAGGGTCCATAGAGGCTACACAGGACCTATAGGGGCCATAAAGGGCTCTGGGGATCCATACGGGACTGGTAATATCCATAGGGGTCTATGGGGACACTATGGGGTCTGTAGGGTTGATAAGGGACCATAAGGGACCTATGGGGTCCATAGGGTCCATGGGAGGTTATACAGGACCTTATAGGGGCCAGAGAGGGCTCTAGGGGGGGGTCACATGGGACCTATAGGATCCACAAGGGGCTCTGGGAACCATAAGGGACCTATGGGGCCCATAAGGATTGATAAGGGACCATAAGGGACCTATGGGGGCCTATAGGTCATATGGGACCTATGGTGATCCTCACTGATGTCCCCACCAATGGTGTCCCCACAATGTCCCCTGGTGTCCCCACGATGTCCCCATGATGTCCCCATGACATCCCCACAATGTCCCCTGCTGTCCCTTGATGTCCCCTGATGTCCCCTGCTGTCCCCAGCTGTCCTCCTGATGTCCTCCTGACGTCCCCATCCCCATGATGATGTCCCCAGCTGTCCCCTGCTGTCCTCCTGATGTCCCCATCCCCATGATGATGTCCCCTGCTGTCCCCTGCTGTCCCCCTGATGTCCCCTGCTGCCCCCTGCTGTCCCCTGCTGTCCCCTGCTGTCCTCCTGATGTCCCCTGTTGTCCCTTGATGTCCCCTGATGTCCCCTGCTGTCCCCTGCTGTCCTCCTGATGTCCCCTGATGTCCC
>NW_024966859.1:0-2017 GCF_019238085.1 Lagopus leucura
TTTTTTTTTTTTTTTTTGTGGCTTCTTATTTTAATCTATGATTTGTTAACTGCATTTTTTTTTAAATAAAAAAAAAAAAAAAGTAAAGAGAATAGGACCATTTCATGTAACTATTTTTATATTTTATAAATCTTTCCATCTCATACAGATGCTCTGACTCACAGAGGTCTATCTAATGTCTAGATATCATGGAAGTCAAGTTTGATGTGATTGCTGTTATAGAATAATTTTATGTCAATACATACTTATTTGTTCATACTGAGATCATAACAATACCACAATGTTACTTTTCTGATTCAGTGTTCTCAAAGTTCACTGTATTATTTTAAATGAGAATTTCTTACAAAGGGACTTATTTTTGGAAGTGAGGTAGGAGGTGGACTCCATTGAAGGCCAAATAAAAAATAAAGAAAAATATCTTATAAAATCAGTTTACTAAGCCTCAGAGTGCAAGATTAAAAACTAAACAGCTCTAGTGTTAGTATATTTTTTAAAGATTTTGAACAACTTCTTCGTAAGACTAAGTATGAGTTTCATGTTTCAGAGCCAGAGTGCATTGCCTGTGTTGAAGTAAAAGAAAATGCTACTTTAACATACAGAATTAAATGTTACAAATGCTCAGTTTGTCAGATGTACACTAGTAAGCTAAACAAATTTGTATTTAGATTTAAATTTCTAATTACATGTATGTTAACTGGAGTGAGGTTCCAGTTTAATAATTGTATTTTATCCATTGACAGTACTGAAGTGTTTGCACTTGCCTATATTTTACATGTCATTATTTTCAATTTTGTGCACCATGTTTCTCAGCTCTTTACAAGTCTCACATCTGATGCCAAATGCACACATCAAAACACAATAAATATTTATCTCTGTTTCTGTAGCAATAAATTTTAGTAAAAAGACAAAAATATGAAAAAACTTGTGGATTAAAAATAAATGGATTTATCTCTAAAGGTTAAACTAACCCTTAGAAAATGAACAACATTATCCCTCATAACAATTGTTCTAGAAATAAATGCAGTTTTTTAAGCCTATAAGAAACTATTATTAGACACCTAATTGTCTTTTGTGAGAAAGCACCACAGTTTTGCCGTGTTGAGAGTACTCACTGTTGAGGACAGCAAAGTCCTCTGCAGTACAATCTTTCAGTAACTCTGATTGAGATTATGGTTTCCTTGGACATTATGAATGTTCACACTCCCAATTACTGAAGATAAATATTAGTGAAAGGCAGGATGGCAAAAATAATTGCAATAAGAAGGGAAGTGTTTTCATCCCTTTTTTAAGGATTCTGAGATTGATACTAGTTCTGTTATACATGCCAGCCTATTTTTAATACTTGCATTATTATCTTTGCTTTCAATTTACATCTCTACAAAAGTGATCTTCACTTTCTTTGGGCTTGTAATTATCACTACACTCTTCTCTCCTACTTTCATCACTGCAGAGTATCCTCACTACTACCCTTTTATTTTTCAGCTTTGAGAAAAGAAGACTGAGAGGGGACCTGATCCAGGTCTATAAATATCTAAGGTGTGGGGGCAGAATGGCGAGGCTGGACTCTTTTCAGTGGTGAGTGGAGACAGGACAAGGGGAAACGGCTGGAAACTGCAGCATAGGAAGTTCCGCACAAATGTGCACAAGAACTTCTTTACAGTGAGGGTGACGAAGCACTGGAACAGGCTGCCCAGGGAGGTGGTGGAGTCTCCTTCTCTGGAGATGTTCAAGACCTGCCTGGATGCCTACCTGTGTGACCTGCTGTAGGGAACCTGCTTTGGCAGGGGGTTGGACTCGATGATCTCTGGAGGTCCCTTCCAACCCCTACAATTCTGTGATTCTGTGATTCTGTGATTTTAGTATGTGATTGTATTGTATTAGCAACAATCTTCATGTTTTTGCGTTTACTATATTTACATTACAAAGTAAATCTAGTGGTAACTTTTTAGTGTTCATAAAAATTGCCAGCAAATAAAGAAATAAAATGGAGGCTTATCCATATACCCAAAATAGGTGA
>NW_024966860.1:0-1182 GCF_019238085.1 Lagopus leucura
GCCGTCACAAATCATTTACCTCTTTCAAATTAAGACCTGATCATTACAGAAGCCAATCACACATTTTTAGCTTTTTTTTTTTTTTTTAAAAAAAAAAAAGTTAGTGCTTTGCCAATTGGTTTATTTCACTTTGACTGCATTTGTTGAAAGGTACTTTTTGCATAGCACATATTTTCTGAGAGGAAAATGTTTCTGCATGCACATTTACGATATGCCATGGTGCACAGTTCAGCCACACTAGAACTTGCTGGCACGGTGCTAGACTCGTTCTTCTGTATTAAAGCCAGCTCTCTGAATTTGACCTTACTGCTGCATTATGGTACTCTCATTACGAACTAAAATTGCTAAAGATATATTCTTTTGTGTTTGGCTTCCCTCATTGATTTCTGCTCCTACTTAAACACAAGAGTTGGTCTCATTTAAACACAAATTCAGAGCAAAAACTTGGAAAGCAGGTCAGCACAAACACCATGTTTGACTCTTTTCTGAACACAGACCTTTCTCCAGCTTCTCCAGCTGCCTCCCCATAGTTCTTAAACTCTCATAATGAAAGATAGGTGTCTGCAGCCCATTATTTTGATGAGGGCTCAGACACACATTCAGTTTGGGCTGCCACAGAGCACTGATGGAACGGGCCTGGAGTTGCCCAAGCACTGCCTTCCTCAGAGGGCAGCCAGGCTCCTGCTCTAACCCTCTCTAAGGCCATAGAATTATTAGGGCTGGAAAAGACCTCTAAGATCCCCAAGTCCAACCCAAACCCACCCCCACTGTACCACTGGCCATGTCCCTCAGTGTCACATCTCCACATTTCTTCAACGCTTCCAGGGACGCTGACTCCACCACCTCCCTGGCAGTCTATGCCAGTGCCTCACCACTCTATGTTTTGTTCCTAAAATCCAACCTGAAACCTGCTCATGAAGCCCAGAGCTCCCTGCAGCCTACACTGCAGACATGCAAGACAAGTTTTCCTGCATATTTTCCCAGCCTATCCTCTCACTGCAGAAATTTTAGTTACCTGGCCCTCCCTTCCTTCAAATGTCTTCTAGACCAGGGCAGACTGGAGACTTTACAAGAGCAACAATACAATTTCAGTCATGTTTACATTAATACTATCAGTATTCTAAGACTGAGGTCAAGACTACATGCTAATTCTAGCTTTATGTGACCAGTACAAGAAAAAGT
>NW_024966861.1:0-1460 GCF_019238085.1 Lagopus leucura
CTGACTCCTCCCCCTTCCTGACTTTTCCCCTTTCCTGACTCCTCCCCTTTCCCGGCTCCGCCCCATTTCTGACCCCTCCCCCTTTCTGACCCCTCTCCATTTCTGACTCCTCCCCCTTCCTGACTCCTCCCCTTTCTGAGTCCTCCCCATTTCTGACTCCTCCCCTTTTCTGACCCCTCCCCTTTTCTGACTCCTCCCCCTTCCTGACTCCTCCCCTTTCCCGGCTCCGCCCCATTTCTGACTCCTCCCCTTTCTGACTCTGCCCCCTTTCTGACTCCTCCCCTTTTCTGACTCCTCCCCTTTCTGACCCCTCCCCTTTCCTGACTCCTCTCCCTTCCTGACTCCTCCCCCTTCCTGACTCCGCCCCCTTTCTGACTCCGCCCCCTTCTGCCCACTCCCCCCCAGACGTGGATGAATGCCAGGGGGGCTCGCAGTGCCAGCACCGCTGTGAGAATCTGCCGGGGGGCTTCCACTGCCACTGCCCCCAGGGCTACCGACCCCAACGGGGGGGGCAGTGCCTGGGTAAGGGGTCACGGGGTCACGTGGGGTCACAGGGGGTCGTAAGGGGCCGTCTGGGGTCGTATGGTGTCGTGTGGGGGCATAGGGGGCCATGTGGGGTCACATGGGGTCATGTGAGGTCGTATGGGTTCATGGGGTCACATGGGGTTATATGGGCTCATGGGGTCACGTGGGGTCACGTGGGGTCACATGGGGTCACATGGAGTAACGTGGGGTCACGTGGGGTCAGATGGGATCATATGGTGTCATGGGGTCACGTGGGGTCACGTGGGGTCATGTGGGGTCACATGGGGTAAAGTGGGGTCCTGTGGGGTCACGTGCGATCATATGGGGTCACTTGGGGTCGTATGGGGTCATTTAGGCTCATGGGGTCACATGGGGTCATGTGGGGTCACACAGGGCCATGTGGGGTCATGTGGGGACATGTGGGGTCATATGGTGTCATTTGAGGTCACATGGGCTCATGGGGTCACATGGGGTCACGTGGGGTCACATAAGGTCATGGGGTTATGTGGGGTAATATAAGAACATGGGGTCTTGTGGGGTCATATGGGGTCATGTGGGGTCACATGAGGTCATATAAGGTCATGGGGTCATGTGGGGTCACATGGGGTCATAGGGGGCCACATGGGGTCATGTGGGGTCATTTGGGGTCATATGGGGTCAAGTTGTGGGATTGCAGGGGTTATGGGGTCATATGGGGTCTTACAGGGTCACGTTATGGGGTCATGGGGGTCGTGGGGACATATAGGGCCAGAGGGGGGTCATATGGGGTCATGGGAGTCTTATTGGGTCAAGTTATGGGATTGCAGGGGTCACGGGGTCACATGAGGTCGTGGGGTCATATGGGGTCAAGCTGTGGGATTGCAGGGGTCATGGGGTCATATGGGACTTGGGGTCATATGGGGTCACATTATGGGGTCATGGGGGGTCGTGGGGTC
>NW_024966862.1:0-5414 GCF_019238085.1 Lagopus leucura
AGGTGATCAATCAGAGGTTCAGGCCGTGACTCAGCAGTTCCCATACACTCCACCCCTTCACGGCGTGAACCAATGATCAGGTTAACAAAAGGGTAAGCTTTCCCTAATACAGAGATCCGGTATATCGCGACGCTTATACAATTTTATCGCGACGTATGTTGGTACAGTTCAAGACAAGTGATGATTAGTGGATGTCCATACTCTTCTATGGGCCAGTGCTCGATGATATGCCTGGAGGCATGAGGTCCTGAGGTGCAAGTCCATTCTATGTTCCATCAGTCCCATGCAGACCATCACCGGGTGTTGTACGTGATCTGACAGCAACACTGGAATGCTTGATGGCATTTTGTTCCTTCCGGTGGTCCTGAAGGCTCACAGACTCACGGGGAGTAATACAGATGTTTTACAGGTACCAGGAGGGGAAGGTCTGCTCTCCAGGGCAAGATACAGGCCGTATTTCTGTCTTGGGTCAACACTTCCGCTTGTACTGGGGCACGTCCTGGCCGCCTGTACCACACCTTTTTGCCGGATATCTGCGGCTGCATAACGATATCAGGCACCAAAGGAGGTGTCCTGATCTGCCATAGGGACATGATGGGGGTCCCTTTAGCAATAAAGATCGGAGTGTTGACCATAATATCAGTAGGCCATGTACCTATTACTGGAGGGACTACTGAGCCTCCCACCTCCAATAGTCTCCCCCAAGGTGCAAGTAGGCCACACCACTTGGGTCCTACCTGCACCTTCCAGGGCCATTTTATTTTATGGGTACCTGGCTCTAAGTTTTCAGGGGCAGGGAGCAGAAGATTATTTTCATTACCAATTTGGGGTCTTACCTGATGATCAGTGCCCGGAATTTGGATCCTAAGCGGGGTGGCCCATGTCGTCTGCAACATTCTCAGGGCACTGGGTCTGCCATCTCGAGGTCTTTCATTCAGGTCCCGCAGGGTTTCATACAGTCTTTTTGTCCACCCCTGCAAGGACTGGGAGTCTGTCTTCAGGGCAGCCTTAAGAATACCATTATAACGTTCGATGAGGCCTGCCCCTGTTGGATTATATGGCAGGTGGAATCGCCATTCGATGTTATTTTCTTCTGCCCAGCGCTGTATCGTTGCACCAGTAAAATGAGTCCCTTGGTCGCTCTCGATGACTTGAGGTGTCCCGTAGGCAGACATCAGTTTAGTGAGTGCCTTGATGGTATATGCCTGGTTTGCTTTCGGTACTGGATAGGCCTGCAGTAGCCCACTTGCAGTGTCGACACAGGTCAGGGCATATCTTGCCCCTTCGGAACGAGGAAGGGGCCCGATGTAATCGACCTGCCATCGCTGGAGAGGATTGTGTCCCCTAGCAAGATGGGCTGTTGTTTCGGGCAACGATCTCGGTCTCATCTTGGAGCAAGCGTCACAATCCTGGCATGCCTGGACGATATCAGATAGTTGTATGGGCAGTCCCCATGCTTTAGCAGCTGCCCACATTGTCTTTTGTCCAGCATGCCGTAGCTTCTGATGTAGCCAGCGGGCGATGTTCTCAGATGGTGAATTCTCAATCCATCGAACTCGGGCCAATGTGTCGGCTTCATCGTTTCCCGGTGACTGTAGGGGCTGATGACCAGAAACATGGTAGACACGTACAGTCCTGTGTTTGACCGTATTCCATATATCTAACCACATGTCTTTGCCCCATATCGGTCGGGCGTGGATAGTCCATTCCTGGGTGGCCCACTGTGCAATCCAGAGAGTGAGCCCCCGGTACACAGCCCAACTATCTGTGCAGATGTTCAGGATACCATCACCGGGTTCCTTGGTTATAACCATCCACACGGCTCGCAGTTCTGCCCATTGGCTGCTCTGACCATCCCCCTCATCGAACCAGATTGTCTCGGTGGAAGGATGGTATGCTATTGCTCTCCACTTGCTCGGGTTGCCCTTGCTGGACCCATCTGTGTACCAGGCATCTTCAGGGATAGGATATTTTCCCTCGTGAACGGGACTCTTCTCTGGTGGAGCGACCAGTATTTCTTTTGGTGCATCACTGTGATATGTAACTGGGCCTAGGATCTTCTGAAGTTCTTCTTTCAAGGGGGATGAAGACAGACTGCTCCTTTGGCTGAGATAGGCGACCCATCGTGCCACTGTTTGTGCTTGGGCCACCCCTGTCTTAGGAAGGTGGGTCAGATCCTTCACCCACCCCTGAATTGGCAGAGTGGTCTTGACTATAACTGCAGCTGTCTGAGTTATTGGCTCTACTGCCTGTAATGCCGAATAGGCAGCCAATAACTGTTTTTCAATCATACTGTATCTTTCTTCTGCTCCGTGCCAAACCTGAGACCAGAAACCAATGGGGGTCCGAACAGAACTCTGGCGCTGCCACAGGCCCCAACCGAAGCCGTCTTGAGTAACATGAACGTCCAACTCGGCTGGGAGGGTAGGATCGAATATACCCAATGCCTGAGCTTGTTTAACTGCCAGTTTTGCTTGTTGGAAAGCATCCTGTTCGGTTTTCCCCCAGTCCCATAGCTGCCCCTTTTTTGTGAGTCTGTATAATGGCCTTAGCAGCTGCGCTAGGTGAGGTATAAAGGAACGCCAATAACCCAATATACCTAGAAACTCTTGCAGCTGCTTTGATGTTGTAGGGACTGGAAATGCCTGAACCTTATCTATAACAGCACTGGGTAGCACTTTGGTCTTTCCTGACCAAACCACCCCCAGGAATTTTACGGACAGGCCTGGACCTTGCACCTTTTGGGGATTTATAGCCCATCCCCTTTGTTGCAAATAGGCAGTTAATGAATCAGCTGCCTGTCCTACTACCTCCAGTGAGTCGGATGTCAACAGGAGATCATCAATATAATGATATACGTTAACATCATCAGGTTTTCTCCAGTCAGCCAGGTCACGCGCCACTAGATTATGACAATACGTTGGTGAATGCACGTACCCCTGTGGCAGGACCTGAAAGGTCCACTGCCTGCCTCCCCACGTAAACGCAAACTGATCTTGCGATTCCTCAGCAATTGGGATACTGAAGAATGCATTTGCTAGATCTAGGACACAATGATAGGTTTTTATCTCCCTACTCAATGTGTCCATTAGGGAAGCAATATTGGGTACGGCCGCATGAATAGGCGGCGTGACCTTATTTAATTCTCTGTAATCTACTGTCATCCTCCATGTGCCATCCGACTTTCGCACTGGCCATATGGGGGAGTTATACGGGCTGTGTGCAGGTCTTATAATGCCCACTTTTTCTAATTCCTGCACCGTTCTCGATATTTCATCTTGCCCACCCGGGAGTCTATACTGTCTAACATTAGTAATCCGGCGCGGTTTCGGCAGGCAAACAGGCTCATGTTTCGCATGGCCTCTTAATATTGCCTGCACCGCCCGGATACTGATACATCTTTGTCTAAGTCTGAACTCTCCCACAGTTGTTTGGAGAGCCAGACCCCATAGAATGTCTATGCCCAGGATGTATTCTTGGACTGGGGCAATAGACACCTTGTACTCCCGGGGTGGGAGACGCCCAACCCCCAATTTTAACCATGTTTGGGTGACAGGAATAGTCTGTCCCCCAAAACCACCAATCATCACTCTGTCGCCATGAAATTTTCCTGGATCTCCATAGATAATTGATGTTTCTGCTCCAGTATCCACTAATGCCATAACTCTCTGAATATTTTTTCGGGACCAATAAATTGTTAATTCTACATAGGGCCTCCGGTCCCGTCTGGAGGCCCTACGGGGACTAACATCCCTTGTCACGCCATGAATTGTGCTAGGGCCAGTTCTTTTGCTTCTGATGGCTCAGGCATTGTGGCCCGAGACACCTGAGGTGGCTTCTTTTTCCTGTTAGGAATAATAAAATCTTCTAGGTTCCATGTTGTTGTTGGAACCCTCTCTATAGCTCTTACCCTTGATTTCTTAGGGTAGCTCTGGAATTTTTGATTGTCCTTTAGTTGTCTCCAGAGCTGGAGAAGGACGTGGTTGGGCTGGCGGTCGATCTTAGCAAATTGGACCCCAGCCCGAATTAAATCATTAAACATTTGTTTTCGGGATACCCTTATGGGTCCCGATCGAGGAGCTCGAGTAGCCGGCATTCTGGTTTTATTTACCGGCAGGACCTCTGCTTCCTCCAAAAACCGAATATTGCGCCTAGTCCGCAGGCGTTCTGTTTCTCCCAAATCGGCAACTAACTGGGCAACCTGCTGGACTACGGCTTCTGATGCTACAAGGGGATTTAATATTGAAACTAGGGTGCCGTACAGATGGGAGGGAGCTTGTTGTAGAATTAAATCTCTCATCCCTGCCGAAAATTTAACCATATCTGGGCCATCAAATGTATCTTCATAAATGGCCTCTCTTACACCCAGTTCACGGATATAGTTCTGAAGGTCCTCCATAGAGGACCACATACCTGTATGTAACGGTATGTCTGATTTATTCGGCCATACCATACGGCAGGCCGCCATTAACCATTCTAGTATGGAATGGTTTTCATCACGATATTGATTGCCCACGTATAACCTTTGCCTAAGAGCAGGATGGACAGTCATGGTGGCCAACTTAGATATTTCTGGGCCATTCACCACGACACTTTCTGCCCCAGAATCCCACAGTCTCAATAACCAAGCCGGCACACTTTCTCTGGGCTTCTGCCGAAATCGTTGTACTAAGTCCATTAATTCTGTTGCTGTGTATGGCCGAGCTGTCACATGTAAATGAGTCTGGGCAGGGGGCCATTGATCAGGCGGCACCCCTGCCGGTCTGTCCTGTACTTTTTTTGTTTTTTGGGTTATCACAGGACGGACCTCCAATGGATCAGTTTGAATTGGACATTCAAGGTCTGATTTGGATTTCTTGTTGTCCTGATCAACGAAGTCTGTTGATTCAGGAGCCTGGTCATCATTTATTGAAATATTACGAATTTGGCTTACAGGAAGATGTAGAATTGGCTTCTTCCCCGTTAAAACGCCAAGTTCGTGCTCTAACTTTTCAATGCGATCTTTCAAAAGCTGATTTTCGGTTTCTAAAGTATTATTTCTTGAGTCCGCATGATTTAAAGCGGTTAATAGTGGCCATGCCACCATGGAGGCAGCCAATTGTCTTTCTTTGGTAATAAGAATGTCCTTGCCAAGTCCTTGAAAATAGTCTGCCATGCGATATGGGGAGAGATTGCCCATAACACGTAAGGGACCCCATTTTTCAATGATGGCAGCTAACTCGTAATAGGGCGATCCCTCAAACCCTGGGATCTGCCCTGGAATCATTTTCTCTAGGGGAGTATTGTTCTCCCCCTTGACCCATTTATAGAAATTCCACAGGAAAGACATGTTAATTTTAGTATATTCAGCCTGCCTGGCTCGCCAAGTGTATAACCAAGATGTTATAATTGCAATATAATCAAAAGAGTAAGGC
>NW_024966863.1:0-17588 GCF_019238085.1 Lagopus leucura
GGTGGGGGGTTGGAGCTTCGTGATCCTTGAGGTCCCTTCCAACCCAAGGCATTCTGTGATAAGAAGCAGAAAGAAATGCTCTCTCTGCCAGGCCCCCTTTGGAGCCAGAACCAGTTTTTCCTCCATGCAAACCTCACTGCAAATACAGTCTAGGACAATTGGAAGAGAAAACATCCCAAAATATGGGCTGCAGGATGTCTGCTGAGCAACAGAAACAAGCTTGCCTTCCTCCACAAGTGCGAGGGTGAGAAATGGCTGCAGGGACCAAAGGCAGCACTATTTCTGTATTCAAAACTGTAAGAAAAGTGAGAGTGCAGTGCTTCCCATTCCTTCCTCATGATTCACTGAGAACACCATACCTGAGTCTGTTGATTCTGAGGACACTGTTCTTTGCAAACCATTGGCACTCTTGTTTCCCAGGTCTTGTGCAGTATTTTCATGCTGACTGTAAAAGAAGGAATTTTAAATGCTTTTTAAGTGAGCAATACAAAACAGGAGCACAAGAAAGCAGACATACAGCACAGGACTGAGGGCCCTTTCAGTCACCTTGCACCATACCACCAAGCCTTCTGCACAACACACAAACCAGGAGGTTTTGGGGTTTTTTTTCTCCTCTCTGACCGTTTCAGAGCCTCTCATGCTCTTGTGTCTTCACAAACAAAGGATTTAATAGAACAAAATAACAGCTTGCAATAGAAGTTCAGGACTAAAACCACTTTGTGGAGTGTGATATTGGTGCCTGGGGGCACAGCAGCACCTCCCAAACTGTGCTTTGGGAACACCCCTATCAGCAGCCCATTATCTCTCCCAGGACTGTAACCTCCTCTCCAGCAGTGATTTCATGATTGTTCCGCATACAAAAAACGAGCTTTGAGTTTGAGAACTGGGGGGTTTGGCCTGTTTCGGTTTTGGGGGTTTTTTTTGTTTGTTTGTTTGCTTTTTGAAGCAGAGAAGTTGTTAAAGTTCAAACTTGAGCCCAAGCCCTTCCCTGCCCACCAACATCAATGGGTGCAGCCCCCCCCACTTCCTGGGTGCAGGAGCACTGTGGGCACGCACTGCTCACACACATGGGCAGCCCTGGTGCAGAAAATACAGGCATCACGCAGAGCATTCCTCTGCATCACCTTTAAATGGGGGAAAAGCTACTGAGTGGGGCTGCTCTTATCATACTGATCAACTCAAAAGATGAAGCAGGGCACAAGGTGGGGGTGCAAAGCCACAGGGCAGAACACCCAGCATGGAAGGGCCCGGTGGGAATCCTCAGCAGGAATCCCTGGAATCTGAAGGCGGGAAGGATCACAGGGCTGAATACAGAAATAAGAACCATCTAAAAGCAAGCAGCAAAGGAGAAATACCGGCAGGGCACTCAGGACTGAGCAGGAGGTCAAAGTGAGAAGGGAGCCACAGGAGAAGCAAACCGCAGAGCAGGAAAAGCGCCCACATAGTGGGATGAGATGAGACGGCCAGAGCAGAGCGAGGGAAGATGGTGGCACGTGGGGATGTGGGAATGGGCCGGCACCGAGTGTGGGCAGGAGAGCAGGGCGGGAGGGGAGGGAGGGGGGGCGAGAGGTGCTGTGAGCAGCAGGGGAAGGAGAGACACGGTAGGGCTGGGAGGAGGGCCGGGAGGAGCGGGGTCTCGACTTGGGGGCGGCAAGGAAAGAACTGCCCCGTGTTCCGTTTGGGGTGGGGGGGGATCACCAGGCCTCGGTTTGGGGGCTGCTGAGATCCTGGAGGCCTCGGTTTGGATGGGGAAAAAGGAGGTGGGGAAAGGCTCATCGAAGGCTCCGTAAGGGGGTACGGAGCGGGGAGAGCCCTGGGCCGCGGAATTAGGGACCGAAGAAATCCTCGAGGGCTTAGGTTGGAGGAGGGAGAAACGGGGCCTCGAGGCGCCGTTGGGGAGGAAATCGAAGGGGCTGGAATACGGCGTTGTGAACGCGGTACTCGAGGGGCAGGGAGGAAGGGCTCCTTTCTGTCCGTGCGTTGGAGGGGAGCGAAGCGTTAAGAGCCCCAGGCCGGGGCTGCGAGGGAAGCCCTGCCGGCCTCGCCGCTGTAAGCAGGCGGAGAGGGACCTGCAGGCTTCGCTCCGGGGCCGAGGGGAGAAGCGGAGAACCCGGAGGCGCCGGTTAAGGGGCGAGGGGGTAAAAGAGGGCCTCGGTGGGCTCTGACTAACCCGTGTCCCAGCTGCTCCATAGTGAGGCGGAGATCTGAGACCGGCGAGAGCTCGGCGGGAAAGAGAGACTTGACCGCGGCGGCGGGGGAAGCCGAAGAGACGTGCGGGAGGCGGCGGCGGGAAGCGGCCGGTGCGGGATTCATGGGGCCGAGCAGCGCAGAGCGCGACCGTCCTGCTGTCAGCGCAGCCCGCGCCGCTTTGACCCCGGCCGCTACCCGTCGCTGGCGCCAAACTGCCTCTCCACCAATCAGAAGCCTCCTCGGAGCGGCGCGGGGAGAGGGAGGGCTTTTCTCTTCAGCTCTCCCCGCCTCTGATCAATCGGAGAGGAGGGAGGAGCTGACTCCCTATTGATTGGCAGGCGATTTGTCCAATAGGGAGAGGTTATCCCACTGACCTGGCTGCGGAACTGCATTTCCCGGCGTGCAGCCGCAGGAGAACGCGTTGCCCGCCTCGCCGGCGCATGCTGGGAAATGTAGTCCTCTGCCTCAGAGACGCGTCTCACCCCATCCCCACTCGGCACGAAAGGATAAAAAAAAAGGGAAGATGAGGAAAAACTCGCACAATATAAGGCAAAAACCGGGCCTTGGCGAGCCAACGAGCTCTCCCCGTGTCACCTCTGGTCAAAAGAGATCTTTGTGAAAGCAAGCGGCAAGCACTGCCCGCAGGAAGATGGCGGCGGAGCAGAAAGATTCAGAGCCATGGAGACGCGTGCGACGAACAGCACAAACGGCCCCTCGGCAGCGCGTGACACCGAGCCGTGCCGTGCACACACCAGCAGAGGGACCTGGGCAGCCCACAGCGGGCACAGACCCTGGGGGGCTGTAAGAAGGAAGGGGGCAGGCTCTGCAGCAGGGCTGTGGGATGGCACAAAGGGAAATGGCTGCAAACCAAAAGGGGAGATTCACGTGGATGTGAGGAGGGACTTCACACGCTCGGGGTGCTGAGGCGCTGCACAAAGGCGCGGTGCTCGTCCCTGCAGGCGCCACAGACGGGATGGGCTGGGAGCACTGGTGGAGCTGCGGGCGTCCCTGTGCGCTGCAGGGATTTGGACCGGGTGGCCTTTAGAGATCCCTTCCAACTCAAACCATGCTGGGATTCTACAATTCTATGATTTTAATGCTCTGAAGGACTCAGCAGGAGGAAGTGCAGCAACGACCAGGGCAGAGGTGCAGTGAGTTTGCATGGATGCTGTGCCATCCCCATGCTCATCAACCCAGATGTGGGCAGGGGAGCAGGGGTGACCGACTCCATCAGGAGCACAGCTTGATGTAGGTTCCTGGCAGCCAGAGCCAGAAGTAAGGGAAGACCTTCTCGCTGAAGGAGACTTTGAACTGCAGGATCTGTCGCATGTTGTCAGCGTTGTAGAAGGTTACTTGCCCAGCCTCATAGTCCAGGTGGACCCTGATACGCCGTGGTTCTTCCTCCAGGCTCAGTGGGGTGGGCGGCATGGTCAGCATTGTGTAGCGGCAGTCCCAGTCCATCCGCAGGGCCCAGATCTTCTCCATAGCCACCTTGAGTGGCTCCTTCCTCTGCACAGACTCCAGGGCCACCCCCACAGCCCAGTTGTTCCCATCCCCAACCTCCAGCTCCCAGTAGTGCCTCCCAGCCGTGAAGCCCTCAGATCCCAGCACGCTGGCGGTGCCCGTAAACCTCTTGGGAGTGTCAGGGAGGTCCTGCTGTCCTTCTGCTATCTGCAGGGTTCTGCAGTCACTTGAGATGGTCAGGTACGGGCTTGCTGTCTCGAGGTCCAGCAACACCTTCACTAATGCACAACAGAGAAGAATCAGCCTGCTGCCTGCTGAGAAACCAGCCTTTCCTTCCTCTTCCATTGGGCTGGGACAGGTCCTACGAGTACAGCATCGAACCACGACCCACCACAAATGCAGCACCCACAGCTTCCTCAGGGGGCACAGACATGGGGCACGGCGCACCTGCTGCTCTCCCCGTCAGTCCCACAAGAGGAACAGAGCCAGGTCTAAGCATGACAGAGCTGCTCTGCTTCCCAGAGTAAGGCTGCAAGGCAGTGCTGTGCCAGGCAGGTCTGGTTGCTGCGATGGGGAGCTCTGCTGCTCCTAGCCCTGCTCTGGGGAGCACCCAGGCCACCTCCCTGCAGAGCTGCGTGACCACATGGAACGTCACCCTGGGCCTCAGAGGTGTCAACACTCAGTGCCACGACCTCAGGCCCTCCACTGAGCCCTGGAGCCTTGTATCCCAAACCCCAGTGCAGGGGAAACTGAGACTCATCATCTGCAATGCTGAGGGCAGGGAGCAGCCAGGCTGCAAATGGCTTCAACCAGAACACAACAGCCCCAAACCTCACCATGCTGCTGGGATTGCTCACAAGGCTTTTCCAATCTGTGCCTAAAAGTTGGCCCAGGGTATGCATAGGCCCACAAGTCTTCCAGATCATGGCACAAGAATGAAAAGATCTCTCAAGCCAGCGCAGCCCAGCTGTCATTTGGTGTTGGGCACCTCGGGGTGGTTTCTGGCACAGGGCTGACCTGAGTTTGTACAGCAGGCAAAAGCAAGAGGCCCGGCTTTAGGTGGCCATTGCATTTAGATGTTGTGCCTTGAACCCACCACTGCCCTAAGGAGGCAAGTAAATATTTCAGGAATGTTTTTCTCTCATTTGTCCCACCAGCTTGAGCAAACTTACCTCTTTCTGAGTCCAACTTGCTCAGCAGGTTCACTGCAGGAAGGAAAGGGAGATGCATGAGGGCTCTGGGAAGTGTGGGTCAGAAGCAGAGCCCACCCCCAGCTCCTGCAGCCCCGAGCTCCAGCGGTGCCCATCTGGGAGCTGCCTCAGCCTGGAGCCCACTGGGACCATGGCTGCAAATCCAGCATCGCTCGCTGACTTTTTACCTCTGAAGTCACCCAGCACGGCCTGGACCTGCTCGCTCGTCTTGCACAGGTTGCTGACTGTCCTCTGCAGCTCTGGGGAGACCGGCTCTGGGACAGGGAGCTTCGCTTCCATGCACCTGGGGGAGACAGCCTGCAGGGAGCCCACATCCAGAGCCAGGAGGGAAATGGGCACAACGGAGAGGACAGATGTCACCCAACTCCCCAGGGCCTGGCTGCGGTCACAGTGCGTCCCAGGCACCGACACATCACACTTAGGTCCTAACTACTTAGCGGGGCAAAACCACCTCCTCCTGGCAGCTGCTGCTCAGCATCCAGCAGGTTTCCAAGCACCTGCCCAGTGCTCTGCACAGTTCTTACCTGTCCAGAATGCCAGCAATATCCTGGGAGAGAGAAAGCATCAGTCAGGGCTTACAGCACTGCGGAGCTGAGTTCCAGCACGTAGCACAGTGATGGGGAGCAGCTTGACACCGGGATTTGTCACCCAAATCCCTCAGCTCAACCACAGCCTCACCGTCAGGAACTCAACTGCCGGCTGGTCACGTTTCTTCTGGATCTCCACAACCAGCTCCTCCAGCAGCGTCCTCCTTTCTGAAACACGGCAGACGTACTCTTGGTGCTGCTCAGTGAGCCTCTCGTGTGCCTCATCGAGCTGGGCCAGCAGTGTGCCCTCCTGCTCCTTCAGAAACTGCTGCAGCTGCTCAAAGGCAGCACAAAGCTTCTGCTGCTCTGAGGCCACCGTCCCCTGTGAGACACCCGGCCCTGAGCACCCCGTCTGCTGCGGGGAGGGGACGGGGGTCACAGCGAGGAGACAGAGGCTGGGAGGGAAAAGGGTGGATGTACAGAAGGTTATATGGGATGGACAGATGGCAGGACATAGGAGATGGGTATATGGAAAAATATACAGGATGGATGAGCGGAAGGAGGAGCAGGATGGATGGGACAGACGTATGGAAGGGGATATGGGATGGACATAAGGAAGGAAATATGGGATGGACACCAGGAAGGAGATATGGGACTGACATATAGAAGGATGGACAGGGTGGGAGAGAGGAAACAGCAGTGCTGTTCTGGAGAAGGAGGTAAGTATGAATGGGGAGAAGGGCTGCACCCCCAAAGAGGTGGGTGAGCGGGCAGGGAGCGCAGGGCAGTGATGGGCACACACCATCAGCACATTACTTCTGGTTTCTCCTTCGGGATTAAACTCTTCCTTCTCTTTCTCTAGAAATGCCAGATTGCTCTGGAGTGTTTCCTGGAGAAAAAAAAAAGGAAAAAGCAAATCCTTTCAGCACTCGGAGCATTACGTTTGCAGAACGGTGACACCCAACAGCCCTATGGAGACAACACGGCTGTGCAGCGTGGGGTGAGTGCGGTGTATTTGTGAGTTCACCCCAAGGGGAAATGCTGAGCTCAGTGCCAGCCTCCAGCTCACCCCAAGCACACCATGCACGGCTGCAAAGCACCTGGCACGCAGCTGCTTTGGCCAGAGCTGCGTCTGGAACGGCGTCATGTGGAAACCCTGATGTTTGTGGGTATTTTTAATTAGGAAAAAACAACTTTTGGTGTTGGAAGCAGGATTTGTGGGAAGAGGTTTGGAGCAACAGCAGAGCTGTGTCTCAGATGTGCTCCTAAATTCTCTGGAGTGACATAGAAGTGCCTTACTGACATATGGGGCGCTGGGGAGCTCAGGGGCTGCAGGTGGGTGAGAGGGGCTGGGGGAGGTGAGGAGGCAGAGGGAAGAGGCAGGAGAACTGTTAGCCCCAGCAGAGGAGCAGGGCCATGGAGTACAGCCCAGGGCCAGCTGGGAGCCAGCATGCAGCTGGGGATGGGCCTCCATCCTTGCCCCAGGGGGAACCTCCAGCCGTGTGGAGATGGACCCCAGATCTGTGCCTTGAACAGATTCAGACACATGTCCAAAAAGAGCCCCAAGACAAAGCCCAGCAGGAGCCCAGAGCTACACCTAGGTAGGATCCATATTTGTGACTGAAATGGACCCAAAATCTGTGCCCAGAGGGGACCCCAGCTCCACACCTGGAAGAGATCTCAACTTGTGCCCAGAGGGGACATGCTTGTGACCAGTGGGGACCCCAGCCAGCGCTCAGAGCACATCCTGACCTGTGCCCACTGGCTACACAGATCTGTGTGTAGATGGGACCCAAAGTTGTGCCTGAAAGGGACACCAAATCCATGCCTCGAGGGGACCCCAACCTGTGCTCCTGTGCCTAGGGGGGATCCCAGCTCCACGCCTGGCAGAAACCCCAACCCACACACAGAGGAGACCTCAGCTTCTACATGGAGAGAACCTTGACCCATGCCCAAGAAGGACCCTGACCCGTGCCCAGAGGGGACTCAAATTTGTGCATAGGTAGGATCCCAGACCTCTGCCTGGATGGGGCCACAGATCAGTTCTTAGAGGGGACCTCATTATATTCCCCTGTGCCAGATGGGACCCTCAGCTCCATGCCTGGAAGAGACCCCAACCTGTGCTGAGAAGGGATCCAGATCTGTACCTGAATTGAGCCCCATTATCTGTGCCCAGTGGGACAAGAACCTGTGCCCAGACGGGACCCTGATCTGTGCCTGAAGGGAACCCAGATCTATACATAGAGGGGACCCTAACCTGTTCCTGGGATCCAGGCCTGTGCTTCAATGGGGCCCATATTTATGCCTGAAAGAGACCCCAAATCTGTGCCTAGAGGGGACCCTGAGCCATGTCCCTGTACCCAGAAGGGACCCCAGCTCCACGTCTGGAAGACACCCCAACCAGCCCCTAGAGGGGACCCCCGGCCTGCGCCCCCATGCCCAGAGAAGGCCCAGATCCACATTTTGGCCTGAAAGGACCCCCAGATCTGTGCCTTGAGGGCACCCCAACCTGTGCCTGGGGGGGGGGGCCAGCTCCGCGCTCAGCACAGACCCTCACCCACGCCCACAGGGGTCCCCAGCCTGTGCCTCCAGCGCTAGAGGCACCCCGGCTCCGTGCCCAGGGGGGACCCCGACCCGCGCACCTACAGCTGGAGCTGCCCCGGCTCCACGGGGTGGAACCCCATACCGGGTTACCCCCCCCGACCCCCCTTCCCGTCCCCCTACCCTCATTATCGTCGCGGCCTCCTCCGCCGGCCGGGCTCGATGCCGGCAGCGCGGAGCCTCCCGGGGGCACCGCGGGCACAGCGCCCGAAAGCAGCTGTGGCAGAAGAGCTCCAAAACCTCGCCGTGCTCGGGGCAGCGCGGCCGCTTCGCTTCTTCCCCCACCGCCTCCTCCACGGCGGCCGCCAGCTCGGCCACGGCGCCCAGCGGGAAGTTGGGCCGCAGCGAGCCGGGCTCCACGGCGGCGCGGCACTGCGGGCAGGCGGCGGGGCGCGGCGGGGAGCCCAGCAGGAGCCGAGCGCAGGCCGAGCACAGGCTGTGGCCGCAGGCGGTGAGCACGGGCTGGGAGAAGAGCTCCAGGCACAGCGGGCACGTGGCCTCGGCCTGCAGCTGCTCGCCCAGCGCCCGCAGCGCCCGCGCCATGGCGGGGCCGGCGGCAGGACGGGGGGCGGGGCGGAACCGCCGCGGGGCGGGGAAGCGGGGGCTGTGCTGGGGAGGGGGGGTGGGGGAAGATGTGGGGAGGTGGGAGGAGAAGTGGGGGGTCCGGCTTGTGCAGCTGCCGTCAAATCGCAGGGCTGCGACGGGACGGAGCCGGGCTGAGCTCCGGGCTGAGCTCCGTGCTGCTGGAGCGTCCGTGTGCTCACATAGCGCTGAGTGCGTGCTGTGCAAGGTGTGTGTGCGTGTGTGTGTGTGCATGTGTGTGTACATGTGTGTGTGCGTGTCTGTACGTGCATGTGTGTGTACATGTGAGTGTACATGTGTGTGCATGTGTGTGTACATGTGTGTGCATGGGTGTTTACGTGTGTGTCTACATGTGTGTCTACATGTGTGTGTACATGTGTGGACATATGTGTGGACGTGTGTGGACGTGTGTGCATGTGTGTGTGCATGTGTGTGTCTGTGTGTGTGTACTTCCATGTGTATGTGAACATCTGTGTATGTGCATGTGCATGTGCACATCTGTGTGCATGTACATGTGTGTGTGTACATGTGTGTGTGCCTCCACATGTGTGCATCTGTATGTCCTCATGTGGGCACAGGGATGTCTGTGTGTCTGTATGTCCGTCCATGTTGGCACGGGGATGGATGTCAGTGCATGTGTGTGTGTGTCTGTGTGTGCAAATGCACGTCTGCCTCTGACTACATGTGCACCCATGTACATGAATGTGGCTGTGGGGCTGGGGATGTCCGTATGTCCATTTTGGTGTGGGCATGGATTTCAGTGCACATCTGTGTGTGCACGTGTGCATGTGTGCACATGTGTGCATGTGTGCATTTGTGTGCATGCCTGTATGCCTTTGTGTTGGCACAGACATGCATGTGCATTTGTGTTGCACTGAGTGCTTTGTGTTGTGCATCTGCACATGGATCACTGTGTGCATCTGTGTACTGCATGCATGTGTGCGTGTGTGTATAGCTGTGTGCCTTTTCATCAGCACATGCAGGTTCGAACTGCTTATGTGCATGAGTGCATGTGAATGTTTGTATGTATGCAAATGTGCAACGTGTGTGTGTGTGCACGTGTGTGCATTGACATACATGTGTTTCCCTGAGTCTGTGCACATGCTGTGTGCAGTCAGGTGAGCTCAGCCATTCTCGTGGCTCCCTTCCAGCTCAGGACATTCTGTGTCCTGTTTGCACGTGACTGTGTGTGCATGTGTGCACTGCTGAGCCCGTGATGTCAGCACACGCCTGTATGTGTGCACGCATGTGTGTGCTCACACGTGGTTGTGTGTGTGTGCACCACTGCCTCTCCGTGGAGCTCTGCGTGTTTCTGTGGGGGTAAAACCAGCACTCCTGACTGCTGCAATGGGGGCAGTGGAGCTGAGCTGGGTCTGAGCAGCGAGGGGTTGCTGCTGTGCAGCGCTGGGCTGAGCAGAGCACAGCTTAGCCAGAGCCCAGCATGGGCCAGGCTGCACAAAAACCAGCAGAACCCATCAACGTGTGGGGAGAAATGGGGATGCTGCCCTATTGGTGGCAGCCAGGGCTTCAATAGGACACTGGGGCTGGAAATGACCGGGCAGGCAGCTGACTCCAAATTCTTTTTTCCCCTCCGAAGTCAAAATGGAGACCACTGGGAGCTGGGATCCATGCTAATAAACCCTGGTGGCTTCATCCCGTGCTCACTCTGTTCACTGATGCCAACACGAGATGTGACCCTACAGCAGCCAGGAGCCCTGCACCGCCACAAACATGGGGACTGGAGGAGGGGCAAAGGGCCCCGCCAGGGCTGCCCACACACAGGGGTGTCCCTGCACAGTGCACCCTGGGGCCAAGGCTCTGGAACCAGGAACAGAGTTGCATCCCGTGCTGCCACGCAGCTCCCATAGCAGCAGGACTGGGTCAGTGCCTGCTGGAACCGTGCTGGAAGGACGGATGGCCGGCGACGAGTGCTGGGAGGAGCCAGGCCCTGCCACAACCACGTCCTTCAGCTGCAACTCCTATTTTATTCTATGGCATCATCCATGAGCGCAGTGCAGCCCCCAGAGCTGGGCAGGCACCTCTCAGTGCTTCTCATCAGACAGAGACCCTCCTCATCCCACCAGGGATGGGCAGAGCCCCTGGCAGAGCTCTGTGCCACAGCTGCCAGCAGAGCATGGGAAGAACAGATGTAGATCATTGGTTTTCTTACCATAGAATAATAGAATCATAGAATGGTGTGGGTTGCAAAGGAGCACGATGCTCATCTCATTGCAACCCCTGCTGTGTGCAGGTCACCAACCAGCAGCCCAGGCTGCCCAGAGCCACATCCAGCCTGGCCTTGAATGCCTGCAGGGATGGGGCATCCACAGCCTCCTTGGGCAGCCTGTGCCAGTGCCTCACCACCCTCTGGGGGAAAAATATCCAATTAAAAGTTCCTCCACATTTATTAAAAAACCAAACAGTAGATTTAAAAAGCAGTTAAGAGTCCTACTCCAGCAAAACACCCTGTACAGCTTTCTCTCCTTTGTTGTTGTTTTTTTTCTCTAACGGTGAGGATTCTCCCTAAATCAGCTGCTTCTGTTAATTTTATATATATATAATCTTTGAATTCTGCCGCGCGGCGCTTGCTTTAACTCATTAATTTATTTCCCATCAGCCGAGCCGCCTCCAGCAGAGCAGCGGCGCTACCACAAAGCTTCCGAGTGCTGTCCATGCCCTGAGCCGGGGTGGGGGGAGGGAGAGACGGCGGAGGAGGGGCGGAGGGGCCGCGGCAGCCCTCACTCTCCCACGTGCGTCCTCAGGTGGTACTTGAGGGACTGCTTGTAGCGGAAGCACTTGGTGCACTCGGTGCAGGGGTACGGCCGCTCGCCGGTGTGCGCCCGCTGGTGCTCCAGGAGGTGGTGCTTCTGCGTGAAGTTCTTGCCGCACTCGGTGCAGTGGTAGGGCCGCTCTCCCGTGTGGATGCGTTGGTGCTCCAGGAGGTGGTGCTTGCGGATGAAGCCCTTCCCGCAGACGGCGCAGGCGTGCGGGCGCTCGCGGGTGTGGATGCGGTAGTGGTTGGTGAGCTTGGACTTCTCGCTGAAGGTCTTCTCGCACTGGCTGCACTGGAAGGGCCGCTCGCCGGTGTGAGTCCGCTGGTGCCGCAGCAGGTGGGAGGGCCGCGTGAAGTTCTTCCCGCACTGCGGGCACAGGAAGGCCATCTCGTTCTTGCCGGCGTGGATCCGCTGGTGCATGATGAGGCTGATCTGCAGGCGGAAGCTGCGCCGGCACTCCCCGCAGGTGAAGGGCCGCTCCCCGACGTGGGTGATCTGATGTTTGCTGAGGCTGGACTTGTGGCTGAAGCTGCTCTCGCACTCCGAGCACTTGTAGGGCTTCCCCGGGGCCGGCGGCCGCGCCGGGGCTTTGAGGCCGTGCTCGGGACGTCGCGGGACCCCGACGCCGCGGCGCGTGTGGCTGCGCTGGTGCAGCAGGAACTGCTGCTTGTTGCGGAAGCTGAGGTCGCACTCGTGGCACTCGTAGGGGCCCTCCTTGAGGTGGTTGCGTTGGTGGATCACGAAGTTGATCTTCAGCATGAAGCTCTTCCCGCACTCGGGGCAGATGTAGGGCCGCTCCCTGGTGCGGTTGCGCTGCTGCTGGGCCGTGGCCGGCTTCATCTCGCCCGCATCCCTCTCGCAGGACGGTGTTTTGTGCGTGCGGGCGGCCGCCAGGCTGCGGGGAGCCGCCTTGGAGCTGCACTGCGCCTCGCAGCCCAGCCCGGCCTCGTGGCTGGGGAACGCCGGAGGATCGCTGCGGCCCGAGAACATGGAGCACGGCTCGTCCACGTCGTCCTCCTCCTCCTCCTCCGTCTTGATCACGATGCCATCCTCTGCCAGGAGAAAGCAGAACAGTGTTACGGCCCTGCAGGTGGGACACGGCTGGGGTTCAGAGCACTAGGAGCTGCCAAAGGGACTCTGCAGCCCCTATCTGCCCTCCAACACGAGCAGCTCCTGCTGGCAGTAAGGCGGCAAGCAAGGGAGAACAGAGAAGCTGCCACTCGGCCTCTGGCTCTGAGTGCTCAGCCCAGCACCATCCCCTCCTTCGGCTTCCCAGGGCCACCGTCCTTCCCAAAGGATGGGATGTGCAGAATGGCCGACGGCAGCGGGCCCCCACTGGTGTCACTGACACCGCTTTTGGTTTTCCCCACAGCTTAGTTTGTTGGGTGACACATGGTGTGCCCTACATTGTCACCCTCAGTGGACCCTGAGTTCCAGGAGAGGCTCCACAGGAAGGACAGACAGGTTTCTCAACAGAAGTGACCAGCACCAGGCTGTTTCAGAGGCACAGCACTCCCCTCCGACACATACAGATGGAGAACAAGCATTCCCAAGGAGCTGCTCCCCCAGCGGCAGCACTTAGGTTGGGTATTAGGAGGACGTTTTTGAGCCAGAGGGCGGTGAGGCACTGGAACAGGTTGCACAAGGAGGCTGTGGATGCCCCATCCCTGCAGGCATTCAAGGCCAGGCTGGATGTGGCTCTGGGCAGCCTGGGCTGCTGGTTGGCGACCTGCACACAGCAGGGGTTGGAACTGGATGAGCGCTGTGCTCCTTTGCAACCCAGGCTGTTCTATGGTTCTGTGATCCTCCAGGGCTGCTGCTGTTCTCCTCCCTGCTGCCCACCTGCTGCTGGCCCTGAGCACAGAGCTTGGGGCTGAGATACAGAGCTCAGGAGGGCCTCAGCTCTACTGCTCTCAGCAGCTCTCTCCATCTTAACACCACCAAAAGGCAGAGGGTCCATCTTCTCCACACCCCCAGTGCCCCCCAACACGGTGGCAGCAGCTGCCCACTGTGCCCGTCCCACACCCAGCTGAGCAGGGGAGGACTTTGTCCAGACCTCCACTTCTCTCCACCCCCAACCTCACTGCACCCACCCTCCCTACAGCGCACACATTGCAGTCTGGCTGCCCTCATTCCTGTCCTCCACACTGCCCCATGCGCCCACGTGGGCAGGGACACAAACCCACACTGCAAGTTTTGCCCCTCAGTGGGGCTCACACCCTTTGTGCCTTTCCATCAGACTCTGGTCCCTTTCCATCTCTTCTCTCCAGAGTTTGCTCACTCCCTGCATGTGTATAAATGACTCTCTTAAACCCCATTCTCATTCCTGCAGCTCCAGTGCCTTCCCCCACCCCAAGCCCTTGGCTTTGCTCCCTTTCCAGCTCCATGGGTAAAGGCTGCTCACAAAGGGAGCCCCAGGGCTGTGCTGGGGACACTGCATCCCCACCACGGTGCAGCTCAGCAGCTCCCAGGCCACACTCACTGGGTGCGTGTCTCCTCCCAGACCCCTGCACCCCTCACCTGTGCAGCTCCCGTGGTGCACGATGACCCTCTGGATCTCGCTGTAGTCCCCGACGTACTCAGAAGGGTCACCCAGGCTGGTGCCCGGCAGCTCTCGGGGAGGGGACACGGAGCCATAGGGGCTCTCGCAGGCAGCCTCCTCATCTGGGCTCTGGAAGCTGCCCTCCGATTGCCCTGACATGCCGTGCAGCTCTGGGTTCTCGGGGCTGTCCTCTGGAAGCAGCTCCTCTGTTTTGATCACGACTCTGATTCCAGCTGCAGCAAGGAGAGATGCACACCAGCAGTCATCCCCAGGGATCCCAGCAGCCCCTGATTGCTTCCCACAGGGCCGTCCCCGCTGCTGTGCCCACCTGGGTGCACGGTGTGCCCCTGCCCCTCGCTCAGTCCCACCGTGAACGCTGCACACAGTGCTCCTGAATCACCCCACTGGCTCTGAGCACTCTGTGTCCTCTGCCCAGCACCCTCAGCCAGCACAAACCCCAGGCTGGGGCATTTTCTCATTTAACATCAAGCTTTTTCCAGACCAAGATCGCGGGCAGAAGGTGAGAGTGACACAGCCCACCACCTCCCAGATGTCCCCCTCCCTGCAGGTCTGTCCTGCAATGGGCAGAGCAGGTTGTGGAAGGCTGTGGATCCCTCAGATGGCTGCAGCGGGAGCTGAGCTGCCTCTCCTTTCTCCCCACACAGCCTGAGGACGTGCTCTGACTGCAACGCTCCCCACACTGACGGCTCCCCGACTCCGGGCTCTGCCTGCCCTGCTTCATGTGCTGAGCCATACCTGGACGTCAAATCCCCCAGCAGCCAAACCTTTCCTCCTCCTGATCAACCCTGCCACAGCTCCCAGCAACAAAGCCCTGAGCGCAGCCCCGTCCTGCCTGTGGTGGGGTGGATGGGCTCCAGCCCCCCACGGCCGCCTCACCTGCGGTGGCATCGCTCATCATCTCGCTCTCCTCCAAGTCCTGCTCATTCCTGACCCGCGGTTCCTCTCCCTGCTCGATCTGGGACAAAACACCGGGTTTGGAAATTGCATAGTCTGTTGAGAGACAGAGGAATGGAGGGGGGTTACTAGAGAGGGACGCAGAAATGCCCCATTTCCCGGCTCTCCTCAAACCCAAAATGTTTTATCTCTGGCCCCAGAGCGGTCACTTCTTACAGCTCCAACACACAAAGCCCCAGAAGATCACAGCTAACACTGCGTTGGCCTATTTGCTTTTCCCCCAGGCCAGCACCAGCAGCAGACCCAGAGGATGGGGGGAAGCCCCTGCAACAACTGCAGGGTGGGCAACAGCTCAGGGGGAGCCCAGGAGGGCTCTGTGGGACAGGGCCAGAACAAAGCGGGCATTTCGGAAGAGGTGACCCTACACAGCAGCAACAGAGCAGGACTGGAAACCTCCCCCTGTGTTTTTAAGTCTCCTTTTAAAATGGGACGTCTGGCTCCTTCTGGTAGGAGTGGGAGGATGCCCAGAACCTCCAGCACAGGTTGGGAAGCAGCGCCTGGATTTACCCAGCGAGATCAGCGACTCGTAGTTCCCCTTCATCACATTCTTGTACAGCTCCTTCTGCCACTCCTCCAGCTTCTCCCATTCCTTGTCGTTGAAATAGACGGACACGTCGTCAAACGTCACCGGCACCTGCAACCACAAACACCTGCTCAGACAAATGAGGTAAAACCAGGCACTGCAGCCAGACCTCATCCCCGCTGATGAGCTGACGTAAGGCCAGATTCAATTACCCCAAAACTCCGGGGAAAGCTCTCCCCGGGCCCCGAGGAATCATCCGTTATTGTCTGCAAATCGCCCAGCAGCGGACGGCAGTTTCTAAGGCTGTTTGCTGAGCTACAATTTCTGCAGATAAATTCAGGATGCAGTCGGAGCAGAGCTCTGGGAGAGGAGCACCATGCTGGCTCTGCCTCCCGACAGGTCGGGGTGCAAACACTCAATTTTCCAGTCCCAAAGGCAAACTTTCCCTTCAAAGAGGAGATGAATGAATATTCATGGCAGGCGCCTTTTGTTGTTCTGGAGCCCAGGCAGTGTGGGCAGGCACTGCCCTCCCGCAGGTCTCCATCGTGTGCTCCTTCCCTGGGTACCAGCATCACCGGCTGGGGATCCAGAACCAAACAGCGCCCAACACAGCTGGAAATCCAGCACCATACAACACCAAACAGAGCTGGGGATCCAGCAGCACACAGTGTGAGAGCTGGGGATCCAGCACCATATGGTGCCAAACAGAGCTGCAGATCCAGCACCAAACAGAGGCAATGAGAGCGCTGCCAAATCTCCACGGTTCCTTGGTTTGGACTCCAAGTGTGCTGAGGAGTGAATGGCTGCAGCGCAGCCGTGTGAGCTGGAGACGAAACCTCCTCCCTCAATTCCACCTTAGTTCTAAGGATCTCCCATCAGAGGGTACCAAGAAGTTCAGGCAGTGCCTGCGCCCCCCCCGCTCCCAATGGGGAGCAGCTCTGCTCACAGCTGTCCTCCCCATCTCTGCCCCACCTCGAGGAGGACTCAGGGCACAGCAGCTCCCTGCCCTCTCCACAGCCCAGGCTCCGTTACCTTGGGGACCTCTCCCTTCCTGCCGGGGGGCAGCCGCAGGATCCAGAAGTTCCTGTTCTTCAGCAGGTTCTCCATGTTCTCCAGGCGCCGCTGCAGCAGCCCGTACTCCTGGATGAGGGTGCCCAGGGCTGCACATTTGCTCTCCAGCTGGTTCCCCAGCTCCGTCGCCGTCTTCTCACAATCGATCAGCTTCTTCTCGGCCACCCCGGTGCGGCCCTCCAGGTCCAGCAGTCGGGTGGCATGGGAGTCCACCTTCCTCTCCACCGCCTGCACGGCCGTCACCACGGTCAGGGACAGCTCTGCCGTCTGTGTCTCGCGCTCGGAGGTGCGCTCAGGGCCGGCGCGCGGCTGGAAGGGTGAGGGGCAGCGCGGCCGCATCCCCAGCTCCGGAACCTGCAGGGAGGGGGTGTGGGTGTCAGCAGGATGCCTGCAACCTTGGGGACATACCTGGACGTACCCCACAGGTTGGGAACGGCGCTGAGAGAGTCTGAGGAACCCCTGGGCTGGAGGGCACCCAAAGGTTGGGGACCCTCAGGGTGGGTCTCAATAGGATGGGAACACCGAGGGTTGGGGAATCCCATGGGGTGAGGGCAGCCATCGGCCGGGAACCCCAAAAGGCTGGGGATCCCCTGGGCTGGAGACCGCCAGAGGTTGGGGGCACTCAAAGGATGGAGATATCGGCAGGTTGGGGACCTCCACGGCCCGGGGCCGACCACCCTTACTGCAGAAGGGCCGTCCCCGCACATTGCTCGCGTCGAGCTGCCCGCAGTCCCGCGGGACGGGCAGGGGGACGGAGGTGACGGTGGGACGAAGAGGAGAGGAAAGGGACGGCCGAGCCCCGTCGCCATGGGGACAAAGAGGTGACACCCGGGGATGAAGGCCGGGGGGGGTCTGCCGCTGTCAGCCGGCCGTGTCGCCATGGGGACGGGGAGGTGACACGGGGGGCAGACGGCCGAGAGACCACGGGGAGGAGGGGGGAAGGGCGGACCGCAACGGGGAGCGGTGACAGCGGGGGGGGCCCCGACGGCCCCACCGCCCCCCCCACCACCCAAGCGGGGCCCGACCGCCGGTACCGGGCCGCGGGGGCTGGCGGGCGGCCCCGAGGGGCAGCCCCGCTCCGGGAAGGGCGCTCCGTCCCCGCCGCGGCCCTCCCGGCGCCGCCCCCGA